>NW_025726942.1:62500-67500 GCF_021461385.2 Schistocerca piceifrons | reverse complement strand
TCTCGTGCGGCTAGAAGCCGCCTGTCCCTCTAAGAAGAAAAGTAATCGCTGACAGCACGAAGGATGTCACGCGACTAGTTAGCAGGCTAGAGTCTCGTTCGTTATCGGAATTAACCAGACAAATCGCTCCACCAACTAAGAACGGCCATGCACCACCACCCACCGAATCAAGAAAGAGCTATCAATCTGTCAATCCTTCCGGTGTCCGGGCCTGGTGAGGTTTCCCGTGTTGAGTCAAATTAAGCCGCAGGCTCCACTCCTGGTGGTGCCCTTCCGTCAATTCCTTTACGTTTCAGCTTTGCAACCATACTTCCCCCGGAACCCAAAAGCTTTGGTTTCCCGGAGGCTGCCCGCCGAGTCATCGGAGGAACTGCGGCGGATCGCTGGCTGGCATCGTTTATGGTTAGAACTAGGGCGGTATCTGATCGCCTTCGAACCTCTAACTTTCGTTCTTGATTAATGAAAACATACTTGGCAAATGCTTTCGCTTCTGTTCGTCTTGCGACGATCCAAGAATTTCACCTCTAACGTCGCAATACGAATGCCCCCGCCTGTCCCTATTAATCATTACCTCGGGTTCCGAAAACCAACAAAATAGAACCGAGGTCCTATTCCATTATTCCATGCACACAGTATTCAGGCGGGCTTGCCTGCTTTAAGCACTCTAATTTGTTCAAAGTAAACGTGCCGGCCCACCGAGACACTCAATAAAGAGCACCCTGGTAGGATTTCAACGGGGTCCGCCTCGGGACGCACGAGCACGCACGGGGCGGTCGCACGCCTTCGGCTCGCCCCACCGGCAGGACGTCCCACGATACATGCCAGTTAAACACCGACGGGCGGTGAACCAACAGCGTGGGACACAAATCCAACTACGAGCTTTTTAACCGCAACAACTTTAATATACGCTATTGGAGCTGGAATTACCGCGGCTGCTGGCACCAGACTTGCCCTCCAATAGATACTCGTTAAAGGATTTAAAGTGTACTCATTCCGATTACGGGGCCTCGGATGAGTCCCGTATCGTTATTTTTCGTCACTACCTCCCCGTGCCGGGAGTGGGTAATTTGCGCGCCTGCTGCCTTCCTTGGATGTGGTAGCCGTTTCTCAGGCTCCCTCTCCGGAATCGAACCCTGATTCCCCGTTACCCGTTACAACCATGGTAGGCGCAGAACCTACCATCGACAGTTGATAAGGCAGACACTTGAAAGATGCGTCGCCGGTACGAGGACCGTGCGATCAGCCCAAAGTTATTCAGAGTCACCAAGGCAAACGGACCGGACGAGCCGACCGATTGGTTTTGATCTAATAAAAGCGTCCCTTCCATCTCTGGTCGGGACTCTGTTTGCATGTATTAGCTCTAGAATTACCACAGTTATCCAAGTAACGTGGGTACGATCTAAGGAACCATAACTGATTTAATGAGCCATTCGCGGTTTCACCTTAATGCGGCTTGTACTGAGACATGCATGGCTTAATCTTTGAGACAAGCATATGACTACTGGCAGGATCAACCAGGGAGCTGCGTCAACTAGAGCTGAGCAGCCGGCCGCCCGGGAGTGTGTCCCGGGGGCCCGCGCGAACACGCAAGCGTCCGCTCAATCATTCTGCAAACAGGAGGAGGCTGAGCTCCCCTGCACAATACACCTCGAAACCCTCTCAGGTCCCGGCGGCGCGCAGCGCCGTCCCAAGTACTTGGTCGGGTTCGAGAGAGGCGCAATCGCCCGGAGTTAGGCGAGTAGACGCTTTCGGTGCGACCACCCGTGCTCCCAACTGAGCTTGCCGCTGCCGACAGAGGCCCGGGAGCGTGCTGTCGTGGCATTGCCGGCGGGAGACAACACGCGCCACCTACGGTGACCGGCAGCTCCAACGCCAGCGCCACAGAAGGACAAAAGCCCCACTTGGGTGCCGAAGCGAACTCTCCCAGCACAGCGCACGCGCCAACACATCCGCACAGCTGCGATACAAACCACCAGCGAGAACCGCTGGGGCGACCGAGCAGCAGACGGCGTCGCGGCGCCGAGCGCCGGGCGGCAGCGCATCCTCAACGCACACAGTCCTCAATCGGACCAGCACACTGAAGATGTCCACCGCGCTTCGCACCGGGCCCGCGAGGACCTACTTTGGCCGCACGGCGCCGCGCGCAGGGTGCGCCGGCGCGCAGCTGCGACGCCTGCCGCGTCCGTCGGCCGGCGCGCCTGCCACTGGCCGCCCCCACCAGCCGGCTGTAGCGCGTGCGCCCACGCACCGCGCGGCCAGCACGCCGGGAGGCGCCCCCTCACCGGCCGGGGACGGTCCCACCCAGCCACCGCCGCGTATCGCTTCACACCCAGATGCCGTTCAGTTTCGTCGGCATGGTGGGTATCGCTGGAACAACCGGTTAGTACCTCAACCTATCGTCGCCATCACCGATTCACCCCTAGCGAGAACAACCGCACCACAACAGGTTACCATTTGTTCATTTGCGTAACTTCACCAGAAAACGCAGGCGTCCATCGCCATTTGCAACTTCCACGATTATTGCATGCCTGTGTCAGGTGTCACGCCACACTACGTCTGCCCACATACACGCAACAAAATGTGCACGCCTAGACAATACGTGGAAGGTGGCCCCCGTACGTATGCGATGTCCATTGCTCGAACGACTGTCAACCGGCCTCTGTAGCATGTCGCAGATATGGAACGCGGTGCACCATGCCATCACGGTGTGTGAGGAGAGACGACTAGGTCCGAATACATCAACAGACAGCTCATGCTGATCGCCATCCACGGCGTCCGTTCCTCCCACACGTCTCTATGGCGTACCACACTGCAATCCAGCTCTCATAGGGAGACGACACGTAGCTGCGTGCACAATATTTGCACTGTATGGTCCGCCGTTTTTGGGCGCAGTCGTTGTACGGTCACACATGTGCCACGATGTATCATTCAGTACATAAGGACGAATGTGCAGTACAGATTGTGGTTTACGCGTACGACATTAGCGGACAGTTGACACAGGCCGCACCACAACGTAGCCTGAGTACGTCGCATGCGGAGGGCATTGAACATGCAAAGTTCTCACCAACCAGCTTGCGAAGGCAGGGGGCAAGGTGGGGACGTGGGGAGGGGCGGCATGTACGTCCTGCTGCCATCCACATTACAGTGTACAGCAGGAGCATGTGGAAAGTGAGCAAGACTTGCAAGGTGTTTAACATGAAGCGATACACAGGGGAGCGGGGAGTGCGAGTAGCGAACTATATTGCGAGGGTTGCGGGTGGGCAACACTACACTAATTGAACGAGTCGTATAACAATTACAGAGCAGGTTTAGGCGACAACGTGGGTTACGTTAGGCGACAACGTGGGTTAGGTTAAGGCACGACGTGGGTTAGGTTAAGGCACGACATGGGTTAGGTTAAGGCACGACATGGGTTAGGTTAAGGCACGACATGGGTTAGGTTAAGGCACAACATGGGTTAGGTTAAGGCACAACATGGGTTAGGTTAAGGCACAACATGGGTTAGGTTAAGGCACAACATGGGTTAGGTTAAGGCACAACATGGGTTAGGTTAAGGCACAACATGGGTTAGGTTAAGGCACAACATGGGTTAGGTTAAGGCACAACATGGGTTAGGTTAAGGCACAACATGGGTTAGGTTAAGGCACAACATGGGTTAGGTTAAGGCACAACATGGGTTAGGTTAAGGCACAACATGGGTTAGGTTAAGGCACAACATAGGTTAGGTTAAGGCACAACATAGGTTAGGTTAAGGCACAACATGGGTTAGGTTAAGGCACAACATGGGTTAGGTTAAGGCACAACATGGGTTAGGTTAAGGCACAACATGGGTTAGGTTAAGGCACAACATGGGTTAGGTTAAGGCACAACATGGGTTAGGTTAAGGCACAACATGGGTTAGGTTAAGGCACAACATGGGTTAGGTTAAGGCACAACATGGGTTAGGTTAAGGCACAACATGGGTTAGGTTAAGGCACAACATGGGTTAGGTTAAGGCACAACATGGGTTAGGTTAAGGCACAACATGGGTTAGGTTAAGGCACAACATGGGTTAGGTTAAGGCACAACATGGGTTAGGTTAAGGCACAACATGGGTTAGGTTAAGGCACAACATGGGTTAGGTTAAGGCACAACATGGGTTAGGTTAAGGCACAACATAGGTTAGGTTAAGGCACAACATAGGTTAGGTTAAGGCACAACATAGGTTAGGTTAAGGCACAACATAGGTTAGGTTAAGGCACAACATAGGTTAGGTTAAGGCACAACATAGGTTAGGTTAAGGCACAACATAGGTTAGGTTAAGGTACAACATAGGTTAGGTTAAGGTACAACATAGGTTAGGTTAAGGTACAACATAGGTTAGGTTAAGGTACAACATAGGTTAGGTTAAGGTACAACATAGGTTAGGTTAGGTTAGGTTACACGTTGTTGTAAGGAAAGGTGTAGGGGGGGGCGGGGGCGGCAGGTTCGTTGATAGTGATTATAGTAAGTGAATGCTTGTGACATGATCAGATTTGTCACGTCAGGATGCACCTTTGGCTTATTAGAGGCGGCGCTCCAATTCTATGCTTGTGTCAGACCTGTGTCTTTGACTCATGTCATTGTTTGTGCGCTGTGACAGGAGGTACTATTGTGATGTTGGGTGCACCGTTGTATAGGACATGTGTGGGTGTTGGTGCCTGATCTGCGCAATGGTGGATGTCGAAAGGGTGGGATATTGTATTTTCCGCATGGACCTCCTGGTCTGGTTGTGATAGTGTGGATTGTGTAATGTGGCGGAGAGGATGCACTGGATGTTGTTCCATGCTGGTGCTTACATATTGTATGTGCGCCCGTTAGAAGCAGAGAGTGGTGCGTGATCAGAGTGGCTGGCTGACGTGTGGTTCCCATTGTGGGCAGACTCTTTCAGCATGTATACGGACAGTTGTATATATATTCTGTAGTTTGATGGCTCTGCATTGATTACTAATCAGCGCCGTGTGTACGGGTAATCTGGTTCC
>NW_025726942.1:52500-55000 GCF_021461385.2 Schistocerca piceifrons | reverse complement strand
ACCGACGGGCGGTGAACCAACAGCGTGGGACACAAATCCAACTACGAGCTTTTTAACCGCAACAACTTTAATATACGCTATTGGAGCTGGAATTACCGCGGCTGCTGGCACCAGACTTGCCCTCCAATAGATACTCGTTAAAGGATTTAAAGTGTACTCATTCCGATTACGGGGCCTCGGATGAGTCCCGTATCGTTATTTTTCGTCACTACCTCCCCGTGCCGGGAGTGGGTAATTTGCGCGCCTGCTGCCTTCCTTGGATGTGGTAGCCGTTTCTCAGGCTCCCTCTCCGGAATCGAACCCTGATTCCCCGTTACCCGTTACAACCATGGTAGGCGCAGAACCTACCATCGACAGTTGATAAGGCAGACATTTGAAAGATGCGTCGCCGGTACGAGGACCGTGCGATCAGCCCAAAGTTATTCAGAGTCACCAAGGCAAACGGACCGGACGAGCCGACCGATTGGTTTTGATCTAATAAAAGCGTCCCTTCCATCTCTGGTCGGGACTCTGTTTGCATGTATTAGCTCTAGAATTACCACAGTTATCCAAGTAACGTGGGTACGATCTAAGGAACCATAACTGATTTAATGAGCCATTCGCGGTTTCACCTTAATGCGGCTTGTACTTAGACATGCATGGCTTAATCTTTGAGACAAGCATATGACTACTGGCAGGATCAACCAGGGAGCTGCGTCAACTAGAGCTGAGCAGCCGGCCGCCCGGGAGTGTGTCCCGGGGGCCCGCGCGAACACGCAAGCGTCCGCTCAATCATTCTGCAAACAGGAGGAGGCTGAGCTCCCCTGCACAATACACCTCGAAACCCTCTCAGGTCCCGGCGGCGCGCAGCGCCGTCCCAAGTACTTGGTCGGGTTCGAGAGAGGCGCAATCGCCCGGAGTTAGGCGAGTAGACGCTTTCGGTGCGACCACCCGTGCTCCCAACTGAGCTTGCCGCTGCCGACAGAGGCCCGGGAGCGTGCTGTCGTGGCATTGCCGGCGGGAGACAACACGCGCCACCTACGGTGACCGGCAGCTCCAACGCCAGCGCCACAGAAGGACAAAAGCCCCACTTGGGTGCCGAAGCGAACTCTCCCAGCACAG
This sequence comes from Schistocerca piceifrons, assembly GCF_021461385.2. Lineage (NCBI taxonomy): Eukaryota > Metazoa > Arthropoda > Insecta > Orthoptera > Acrididae > Schistocerca > Schistocerca piceifrons. The sequence goes on along the minus strand of NW_025726942.1, from coordinate 53,899 downwards.
CGCACGCGCCAACACATCCGCACAGCTGCGATACAAACCACCAGCGAGAACCGCTGGGGCGACCGAGCAGCAGACGGCGTCGCGGCGCCGAGCGCCGGGCGGCAGCGCATCCTCAACGCACACAGTCCTCAATCGGACCAGCACACTGAAGATGTCCACCGCGCTTCGCACCGGGCCCGCGAGGACCTACTTTGGCCGCACGGCGCCGCGCGCAGGGTGCGCCGGCGCGCAGCTGCGACGCCTGCCGCGTCCGTCGGCCGGCGCGCCTGCCACTGGCCGCCCCCACCAGCCGGCTGTAGCGCGTGCGCCCACGCACCGCGCGGCCAGCACGCCGGGAGGCGCCCCCTCACCGGCCGGGGACGGTCCCACCCAGCCACCGCCGCGTATCGCTTCACACCCAGATGCCGTTCAGTTTCGTCGGCATGGTGGGTATCGCTGGAACAACCGGTTAGTACCTCAACCTATCGTCGCCATCACCGATTCACCCCTAGCGAGAACAACCGCACCACAACAGGTTACCATTTGTTCATTTGCGTAACTTCACCAGAAAACGCAGGCGTCCATCGCCATTTGCAACTTCCACGATTATTGCATGCCTGTGTCAGGTGTCACGCCACACTACGTCTGCCCACATACACGCAACAAAATGTGCACGCCTAGACAATACGTGGAAGGTGGCCCCCGTACGTATGCGATGTCCATTGCTCGAACGACTGTCAACCGGCCTCTGTAGCATGTCGCAGATATGGAACGCGGTGCACCATGCCATCACGGTGTGTGAGGAGAGACGACTAGGTCCGAATACATCAACAGACAGCTCATGCTGATCGCCATCCACGGCGTCCGTTCCTCCCACACGTCTCTATGGCGTACCACACTGCAATCCAGCTCTCATAGGGAGACGACACGTAGCTGCGTGCACAATATTTGCACTGTATGGTCCGCCGTTTTTGGGCGCAGTCGTTGTACGGTCACACATGTGCCACGATGTATCATTCAGTACATAAGGACGAATGTGCAGTACAGATTGTGGTTTACGCGTACGACATTAGCGGACAGTTGACACAGGCCGCACCACAACGTAGCCTGAGTACGTCGCATGCGGAGGGCATTGAACATGCAAAGTTCTCACCAACCAGCTTGCGAAGGCAGGGGGCAAGGTGGGGACGTGGGGAGGGGCGGCATGTACGTCCTGCTGCCATCCACATTACAGTGTACAGCAGGAGCATGTGGAAAGTGAGCAAGACTTGCAAGGTGTTTAACATGAAGCGATACACAGGGGAGCGGGGAGTGCGAGTAGCGAACTATATTGCGAGGGTTGCGGGTGGGCAACACTACACTAATTGAACGAGTCGTATAACAATTACAGAGCAGGTTTAGGCGACAACGTGGGTTACGT
>NW_025726942.1:40000-42500 GCF_021461385.2 Schistocerca piceifrons | reverse complement strand
ATTGGTTTTGATCTAATAAAAGCGTCCCTTCCATCTCTGGTCGGGACTCTGTTTGCATGTATTAGCTCTAGAATTACCACAGTTATCCAAGTAACGTGGGTACGATCTAAGGAACCATAACTGATTTAATGAGCCATTCGCGGTTTCACCTTAATGCGGCTTGTACTGAGACATGCATGGCTTAATCTTTGAGACAAGCATATGACTACTGGCAGGATCAACCAGGGAGCTGCGTCAACTAGAGCTGAGCAGCCGGCCGCCCGGGAGTGTGTCCCGGGGGCCCGCGCGAACACGCAAGCGTCCGCTCAATCATTCTGCAAACAGGAGGAGGCTGAGCTCCCCTGCACAATACACCTCGAAACCCTCTCAGGTCCCGGCGGCGCGCAGCGCCGTCCCAAGTACTTGGTCGGGTTCGAGAGAGGCGCAATCGCCCGGAGTTAGGCGAGTAGACGCTTTCGGTGCGACCACCCGTGCTCCCAACTGAGCTTGCCGCTGCCGACAGAGGCCCGGGAGCGTGCTGTCGTGGCATTGCCGGCGGGAGACAACACGCGCCACCTACGGTGACCGGCAGCTCCAACGCCAGCGCCACAGAAGGACAAAAGCCCCACTTGGGTGCCGAAGCGAACTCTCCCAGCACAGCGCACGCGCCAACACATCCGCACAGCTGCGATACAAACCACCAGCGAGAACCGCTGGGGCGACCGAGCAGCAGACGGCGTCGCGGCGCCGAGCGCCGGGCGGCAGCGCATCCTCAACGCACACAGTCCTCAATCGGACCAGCACACTGAAGATGTCCACCGCGCTTCGCACCGGGCCCGCGAGGACCTACTTTGGCCGCACGGCGCCGCGCGCAGGGTGCGCCGGCGCGCAGCTGCGACGCCTGCCGCGTCCGTCGGCCGGCGCGCCTGCCACTGGCCGCCCCCACCAGCCGGCTGTAGCGCGTGCGCCCACGCACCGCGCGGCCAGCACGCCGGGAGGCGCCCCCTCACCGGCCGGGGACGGTCCCACCCAGCCACCGCCGCGTATCGCTTCACACCCAGATGCCGTTCAGTTTCGTCGGCATGGTGGGTATCGCTGGAACAACCGGTTAGTACCTCAACCTATCGTCGCCATCACCGATTCACCCCTAGCGAGAACAACCGCACCACAACAGGTTACCATTTGTTCATTTGCGTAACTTCACCAGAAAACGCAGGCGTCCATCGCCATTTGCAACTTCCACGATTATTGCATGCCTGTGTCAGGTGTCACGCCACACTACGTCTGCCCACATACACGCAACAAAATGTGCACGCCTAGACAATACGTGGAAGGTGGCCCCCGTACGTATGCGATGTCCATTGCTCGAACGACTGTCAACCGGCCTCTGTAGCATGTCGCAGATATGGAACGCGGTGCACCATGCCATCACGGTGTGTGAGGAGAGACGACTAGGTCCGAATACATCAACAGACAGCTCATGCTGATCGCCATCCACGGCGTCCGTTCCTCCCACACGTCTCTATGGCGTACCACACTGCAATCCAGCTCTCATAGGGAGACGACACGTAGCTGCGTGCACAATATTTGCACTGTATGGTCCGCCGTTTTTGGGCGCAGTCGTTGTACGGTCACACATGTGCCACGATGTATCATTCAGTACATAAGGACGAATGTGCAGTACAGATTGTGGTTTACGCGTACGACATTAGCGGACAGTTGACACAGGCCGCACCACAACGTAGCCTGAGTACGTCGCATGCGGAGGGCATTGAACATGCAAAGTTCTCACCAACCAGCTTGCGAAGGCAGGGGGCAAGGTGGGGACGTGGGGAGGGGCGGCATGTACGTCCTGCTGCCATCCACATTACAGTGTACAGCAGGAGCATGTGGAAAGTGAGCAAGACTTGCAAGGTGTTTAACATGAAGCGATACACAGGGGAGCGGGGAGTGCGAGTAGCGAACTATATTGCGAGGGTTGCGGGTGGGCAACACTACACTAATTGAACGAGTCGTATAACAATTACAGAGCAGGTTTAGGCGACAACGTGGGTTACGTTAGGCGACAACGTGGGTTAGGTTAAGGCACGACGTGGGTTAGGTTAAGGCACGACATGGGTTAGGTTAAGGCACAACATGGGTTAGGTTAAGGCACAACATGGGTTAGGTTAAGGCACAACATGGGTTAGGTTAAGGCACAACATGGGTTAGGTTAAGGCACAACATGGGTTAGGTTAAGGCACAACATGGGTTAGGTTAAGGCACAACATGGGTTAGGTTAAGGCACAACATGGGTTAGGTTAAGGCACAACATGGGTTAGGTTAAGGCACAACATGGGTTAGGTTAAGGCACAACATGGGTTAGGTTAAGGCACAACATGGGTTAGGTTAAGGCACAACATGGGTTAGGTTAAGGCACAACATGGGTTAGGTTAAGGCACAACATAGGTTAGGTTAAGGCACAACATAGGTTAGGTTAAGGCACAACATAGGTTAGGTTAAGGCACAACATGGGTTAGGT
>NW_025726942.1:27500-35000 GCF_021461385.2 Schistocerca piceifrons | reverse complement strand
GACATAGCCCCATTATAACTAATAACGCATCAATAGGACTGGTGCCGAAGGCACCCACACACCTTATCAACACATTCCTTTGTATGCGTCGAATCTGCATTGCCGGCCTCACCAAGGCTAACCTGTGGGCCCACACACTTGCTCCATACCCGACTACTGGAGCCAACAGACAATTGTGATACATATGAATGGCCTTCACAGGAAGGTGAAAGCGTCGTTGTCCAATTGAGATTAATTTGTTAAACAGAGCCATAGACTTGGTGGCCACTTGCTCAATGTGCTCAATGAAATTCCATCTTTCATCTAAGTGGACACCGAGGTATCTAGCAGATCTTTTCCTAGAGACTGCCACATTGTTTATTCGTACAGTAGGATCTCTATTTAACTTGCCTTTCAGCATCATGTACACCGATTTCTGGGGTGCCACTGTCAGTTTTGATTGTCCACACCAACTAAGCAGTATGGCAATGGCCTCTCGTGAACGCTCTTCAATTGCCATGCGACTATTTCCCTCAACCAATATCACGAGATCATCCGCGTAGGCAACTACCCCCAACACCGAGGCATCCCTCTGCAAGTTGGTCAGCAGAGGTTCCATCATAATATCCCAGAATACTGGGCCCAACACAGATCCCTGGGGACAACCCCGGGATATCCATTTGGATACCACAGTGCCAGGGGCAGTTATCCTGGCAAGCCTTCCATCGCAGTAAGCCCCCAGACAACCATACAGCGGACCAGGACACCCTATCTCCCGAAGACGGGAGAAGAGCGCTGGCCACCACAGGTTATCGAAGGCTCCCGAGATGTCCACCATGATCCCCAGAACGTATGTCGCCCTGGCAGAGTGGACAGTCCGAGCAACCTCATTGATCGCATCCTGTGTGGAGCGACCCTTTCGGAACCCGAACTGCCGATCACTCATGCCATAAAGCATTCGGTGACTGTACAACCTGTCGACTAGTAACTTTTCAAAGGCCTTGCCCAGAACATCCAATAAACAGATCGGTCTATATGATTTTGCTAGCTGTGGGTCCTTCTCGGGACCCTTCTTAATTATAACCACCTCTGCGATCTTCCACTGAGTTGGATATACACCACGTTCCAGACATAGATTGTATATTTTAACAAGCACTGGAGCCAGCTGTGGGGCCAGGAACTGCAAGATCTCAGCTGGTATATGATCTGGTCCTGGGGCCTTGCGCCTTGCAAAAGTATGAAGCGCAGCCACCACCTCCTCAGCAGAGAAGGGGTATACCGCCGCCTCATTAACGTACTGCTGCAGCAGTCCCTGGCGTATTCCCCGCTGCTCCTCAGTGTCCTCATTTTCTGTATCATCAGGCAGCAAAGTGTGCAGTAACACACTTGCTGTCTCCTCCCAAGTCGTAGTGTACCCACCTCCTTCCAATCGCAGGGTGGAGAACATAGTCGGAGACCTAATTTTCTCCCGGACCAGTTTGTAGGGGACACCCCAAGGGTCCATCCCCAACTGGTCCTTGACAAATGTTTCCCAGGATAATCTTCTTGTGGTCTGTACCATGTTGACATACCTCTCTTTTAATCTTCTATATATTCTCAAATGATACTGTCTCTCGTCCTGGGCGAAGCTCCTTTGATAGTTACGCCGCGCCCGCCTGACAGACCGCTTAAGCGCGGTCAGTTCTGGGGACCACGGAGTAGCCTGCTTGCGAACATACCTCGCAACACGTGGAACAGAAACAGCAATAGCTGCTTCGATAGAAACCAATAGGTCTCCTACTGCACCGTCCACATCTGCAATTTCCATATCCAGCTCTGGTGGTCGAAACTCCTGCGCCAGCCTTTCCCAATTCGTTTTAGCGTAATTGTATCTCTCAACCAAGTCCCCAAGATCTTCTGTAACCTCTGTCTCATAGTTGAAAAATATACAATTGTGGTCACTGATCGTGACGTTCTCAGAAACACACCACTGGAGCACATGAGGCGCAGCACTCAGAGTCGCTAGTGTTACATCAATGTTTGAGACCGCGCCAGCCCTTCCAGAGAAGGTAGGCGGGTGCCCAGGTTGATTTAAGACAATCAGATTCGCTTCCATTATTAGGTCCTCCAACTCCGAGCCCCGATCGTCCCGCTCCAGGCTGTGCCACATCGGGGACTTGGCATTTGCATCCATACAAATTATTACTGACTGACCTGCTAAGGTCCTAAGTATCCATCTTAACTGGTCCAAAAAAGTAACAATGTCCTGTCGAAATTGACAATATACATTTACAATGTATAATATATGTGTTAACATGTTTGTTTGGACCACAGTTATATGTTCATTACAAAACTGATTTAGAACAGTTAATCTGATGAGCTTGTTTAAAACCACAACCGCACACATGGGGTTCTCACCAGAGAATGCCACTTGCGCGGCCGCCGGAAAACCAGGGATTCGACCAGCGCAGGAGGCTGGTTCCTGTATCATAATAATGTCCAGTTGTTCTTCTTCCGCCACTTTACGCAATTCCTGCGTAACCATGTGGCTACGCATAGCGTTGATTTGCAACATCCTGAATCTCCCCATTACCCAGGGGGATAGTAGACGTGCAAACGACTGGCGGGCCAAGGCTTCGAGAGATCAATGACGTTACGCCCATACATTTTGACCATGTCCTTAAAGATCTTATCAAGATCAAATATGCGACCGCGCCTATCAAAAACTTTAATGACTAATTCCTGTAATTGCTCCAACTCAGGCGGAATGTTAGCGGCGGACAACTGAATGCAATCTACATCCTCCAGAGCTGGATAAGTAATGTCTTCACCATTAGGGTGTCCCTTCCTGACCAGCTGCCTCAGTGCCGTAGTAAGTAATGAAGGCTCCTCCAGCCTTGACAGCCGAACCAACTCCTCCAAATCTTTGTATATATTTTTTGGATCAACTTGTCTATAACTGATCCCTTCACCAGATTTTTCATGTCTGTCTACTTCCACTACACTACTTATATTTACACTATTTACAATTACACTTCCGTCACCATTGTTACCAATTTGCACTACACTACTTGCATCTACACTATTTACAGTTCCATCTCCATCACAACTGCCACCACCTCCTGTTACCAGGGCAGTAACACGTGATGCATCTTCATCCTCCTTTGGACCCATCGTTGATTCCATTTCCGCAGAGGTCGACGGCTGAATCGAAAGGCGGTTAACACCCGCCTCCAAATCATCTACCGTCTGAACTCCAACTTCCACGGTCAAACAGCCAGCTGACCCGGAGAAGCACTCTGGATCAGCCAACGAACCTGTGGAAAGAGCTTTAGATATTAATTTACCCCTCTCTGCATCTCGTTTGATTTTACTCGGAGATTTTCTTTTAACAGTCTTAATGGTCGCCATAATCGGTTCTCTGTATTATTCTATCCAGAAACATTTTGTAAGTGGGGCAGTCTTTGACTCCCCCACACTTACGCCCTCTCTTACTGCAGGGTATACATATGGATGGGCGATCCTTGCTTCTACAATCTCTTTTGTCATGCCCAGTCTGCCCACAATGGGCACAGATAACTTCAGTTACAGTACAGAACTTGTTAGTATGATTCAGATCATAACATTTAGTACATCTGGATACTGCTAAGTAATCTTTAACATTAAGAGCTGAATATCCCACATATAGTCTACCTATTCTTGTCAACAATTTCCACAACTCGGGAGAAACCTCCACCACATGGTGAACTGTCAGTTTTTCCCGAGGACCAACTTTAAACTTCAACTTAAATTGTTCATCAAACTCAACTCGAGTCATTGATACATCAAAATTCTGACTGTATATCGCGTCCAACAGATCATCCGCACTTAGATGAGTTGGTACATCGTACATACACATCAATGGTCGACGTTTCCGCGGAGGTTCACATTTAACTTTCTCCGTTAACTGGGAATTGGAAAGTATCTTATTACTGTCCTCTTGAGTTGCAGTTTCGACTATCAACACATTTTTAGCCGTTCTGACACTATTAATTTTAATTTTGTCTCGCTTCGGATTCACGCATTTCTCAAAAACGGATTTCACCGCCCGTATGTCCTCACCAGATTTAGGCTTTATAAACACAGTAGGTACCGTTTTTTGAATATTTTTCTGGATAGTTTCTTTTGCCGTCGGCGCTTTGCCCACAGGGGCAGCTGCGACTGCGGCATAAGTTTTCGCACTGACTGGCTGGCTTCTCAGACGTTCATTCTCGCGCTCTAGTTCCATAACCCTTCCCTCTAGTTGGGAGTGAGCTATCGCCCAACCCGACACAAAGTCTCTAATATTATTTATGGCATAATTGCCGATCTTTCCATTCTTAATACTCGAATCGAGTAACTTCAAAAATTTTGCATGTCGCTCAGCGACAGACAAGCTCTCTTCGATCTCGCATCGAGGCACATCGTCACTCTCTATGTTTTCAGCCATATTTGACATTTAGAGAGTGAAAAAGTGGAGGCCCGTCTCTTTCCCCGGACCGGCCTCTCTGGCATGGGGGGAGGCTAAATGCAGCTCGCTCACCGGTCCCGCCCCTTGACCAAGAGCTTTCAACAACTGAGCTGCTAGGTTTAGCACGCCGTGGGAACAGCGCACTAGTCCTCTTCGACTGCTGCATCATCGAAGTTTTCTCCCGCTCCCTTACCGACGAATGCCTCCCGCATTCCGGGAGAGCGGATTCACCCTCCGTCCTTCGCCCCCTACTAGGCCGAGTTTCCACCAAAAGGCTAAAGACCCGGTCCTACTCAGGTGCCGGGCCGGTCCCCCAGACGTTCGGGGGTCTGGACCCATCTAACCTAACCGGGGACGTGTCACCACGCCCCGGCTTGGCGGATCATGCCCCGGAATTCCAGGGGCAAGGCGGGTGACCTTCGCCGACTTGGGCCAGGATCCCGCCGCGACAAATGCAGCAGCCGGAACCGGCGTACAAGATATTCAGTACGCCGTCGCGCCCCTGCCCTTCGGTCGCCCGAAGGCTTAACAGCTGCACCCCGAGAAGGCGAGCAGGAGCACTTGAGAAGGAGAGGCTAAGATGTTCGAGTCGCATCCTTCCCCTGCTGCCTATTGCCAACCATGAGCCCACGCAAATCGGGGCACACAGCATGAGACAGCCGCAGCTAGTAGATAGGGACAGCGGGAATCTCGTTAATCCATTCATGCGCGTCACTAATTAGATGACGAGGCATTTGGCTACCTTAAGAGAGTCATAGTTACTCCCGCCGTTTACCCGCGCTTGCTTGAATTTCTTCACGTTGACATTCAGAGCACTGGGCAGAAATCACATTGCGTCAACACCCGCTAGGGCCATCGCAATGCTTTGTTTTAATTAGACAGTCGGATTCCCCCAGTCCGTGCCAGTTCTGAGTTGATCGTTGAATGGCGGCCGAAGAGAATCCGCGCACCCGCGCGCCCCCGGAGGAGCACGCTAAGGCGGACGCGGCCTCGCAGCAAGGAAGATCCGTGGGAGGCCAAGGCACGGGACCGAGCTCGGATCCTGCACGCAGGTTGAAGCACCGGGGCGCGAACGCCGCGCAGGCGCGCGCATCCTGCACCGCCGACCAGCACGAGGCCGACCAACGGCGAGAGCAGACCACGCCCGCGCTAAACGCCCGCACTTACCGGCACCCCTACGGCACTCACCTCGCCCAGGCCCGGCACGTTAGCGCTGACCCACTTCCCGACCAAGCCCGACACGCCCCGATCCTCAGAGCCAATCCTTATCCCGAAGTTACGGATCCAATTTGCCGACTTCCCTTACCTACATTATTCTATCGACTAGAGGCTCTTCACCTTGGAGACCTGCTGCGGATATGGGTACGAACCGGCGCGACACCTCCACGTGGCCCTCTCCCGGATTTTCAAGGTCCGAGGGGAAGATCGGGACACCGCCGCAACTGCGGTGCTCTTCGCGTTCCAAACCCTATCTCCCTGCTAGAGGATTCCAGGGAACTCGAACGCTCATGCAGAAAAGAAAACTCTTCCCCGATCTCCCGACGGCGTCTCCGGGTCCTTTTGGGTTACCCCGACGAGCATCTCTAAAAGAGGGGCCCGACTTGTATCGGTTCCGCTGCCGGGTTCCGGAATAGGAACCGGATTCCCTTTCGCCCAACGGGGGCCAGCACAAAGCGCATCATGCTATGACGGCCCCCATCAACATCGGATTTCTCCTAGGGCTTAGGATCGACTGACTCGTGTGCAACGGCTGTTCACACGAAACCCTTCTCCGCGTCAGCCCTCCAGGGCCTCGCTGGAGTATTTGCTACTACCACCAAGATCTGCACCGACGGCGGCTCCAGGCAGGCTCACGCCCAGACCCTTCTGCGCCCACCGCCGCGACCCTCCTACTCGTCAGGGCTTCGCGGCCGGCCGCAAGGACCGGCCATGACTGCCAGACTGACGGCCGAGTATAGGCACGACGCTTCAGCGCCATCCATTTTCAGGGCTAGTTGCTTCGGCAGGTGAGTTGTTACACACTCCTTAGCGGATTCCGACTTCCATGGCCACCGTCCTGCTGTCTTAAGCAACCAACGCCTTTCATGGTTTCCCATGAGCGTCGATTCGGGCGCCTTAACTCGGCGTTTGGTTCATCCCACAGCGCCAGTTCTGCTTACCAAAAGTGGCCCACTTGGCACTCCGATCCGAGTCGTTTGCTCGCGGCTTCAGCATATCAAGCAAGCCGGAGATCTCACCCATTTAAAGTTTGAGAATAGGTTGAGGTCGTTTCGGCCCCAAGGCCTCTAATCATTCGCTTTACCGGATGAGACTCGTACGAGCACCAGCTATCCTGAGGGAAACTTCGGAGGGAACCAGCTACTAGATGGTTCGATTAGTCTTTCGCCCCTATACCCAGCTCCGACGATCGATTTGCACGTCAGAATCGCTACGGACCTCCATCAGGGTTTCCCCTGACTTCGTCCTGGCCAGGCATAGTTCACCATCTTTCGGGTCCCAACGTGTACGCTCTAGGTGCGCCTCACCTCGCAATGAGGACGAGACGCCCCGGGAGTGCGGAGGCCGCCGCCCCGTGAAGGGCGGGGAAGCCCCATCCTCCCTCGGCCCGCGCAAGGCGAGACCTTCACTTTCATTACGCCTTTAGGTTTCGTACAGCCCAATGACTCGCGCACATGTTAGACTCCTTGGTCCGTGTTTCAAGACGGGTCGTGAAATTGTCCAAAGCTGAAGCGCCGCTGACGGGAGCGATTATTCCGCCCGAGAGCATCCCGAGCCAACAGCGGCGCGGGTCCGGGGCCGGGCCAGGTAGGTCCGTCATCCGGGAAGAACCGCGCGCGCTTGCCGGGAGCCCGAGCGCCCAAAGGGGCGAATCGACTCCTCCAGATATACCGCCGGGCAGCCAGCCAGGACACCGGGGCTCTGCCCAACAGACGCGAACCGAGGCCCGCGGAAGGACAGGCTGCGCACCCGGGCCGTAGGCCGGCACCCAGCGGGTCGCGACGTCCTACTAGGGGAGAAGTGCGGCCCACCGCACACCGGAACGGCCCCACCCC
>NW_025726942.1:20000-25000 GCF_021461385.2 Schistocerca piceifrons | reverse complement strand
AACCAACAGCGTGGGACACAAATCCAACTACGAGCTTTTTAACCGCAACAACTTTAATATACGCTATTGGAGCTGGAATTACCGCGGCTGCTGGCACCAGACTTGCCCTCCAATAGATACTCGTTAAAGGATTTAAAGTGTACTCATTCCGATTACGGGGCCTCGGATGAGTCCCGTATCGTTATTTTTCGTCACTACCTCCCCGTGCCGGGAGTGGGTAATTTGCGCGCCTGCTGCCTTCCTTGGATGTGGTAGCCGTTTCTCAGGCTCCCTCTCCGGAATCGAACCCTGATTCCCCGTTACCCGTTACAACCATGGTAGGCGCAGAACCTACCATCGACAGTTGATAAGGCAGACATTTGAAAGATGCGTCGCCGGTACGAGGACCGTGCGATCAGCCCAAAGTTATTCAGAGTCACCAAGGCAAACGGACCGGACGAGCCGACCGATTGGTTTTGATCTAATAAAAGCGTCCCTTCCATCTCTGGTCGGGACTCTGTTTGCATGTATTAGCTCTAGAATTACCACAGTTATCCAAGTAACGTGGGTACGATCTAAGGAACCATAACTGATTTAATGAGCCATTCGCGGTTTCACCTTAATGCGGCTTGTACTGAGACATGCATGGCTTAATCTTTGAGACAAGCATATGACTACTGGCAGGATCAACCAGGGAGCTGCGTCAACTAGAGCTGAGCAGCCGGCCGCCCGGGAGTGTGTCCCGGGGGCCCGCGCGAACACGCAAGCGTCCGCTCAATCATTCTGCAAACAGGAGGAGGCTGAGCTCCCCTGCACAATACACCTCGAAACCCTCTCAGGTCCCGGCGGCGCGCAGCGCCGTCCCAAGTACTTGGTCGGGTTCGAGAGAGGCGCAATCGCCCGGAGTTAGGCGAGTAGACGCTTTCGGTGCGACCACCCGTGCTCCCAACTGAGCTTGCCGCTGCCGACAGAGGCCCGGGAGCGTGCTGTCGTGGCATTGCCGGCGGGAGACAACACGCGCCACCTACGGTGACCGGCAGCTCCAACGCCAGCGCCACAGAAGGACAAAAGCCCCACTTGGGTGCCGAAGCGAACTCTCCCAGCACAGCGCACGCGCCAACACATCCGCACAGCTGCGATACAAACCACCAGCGAGAACCGCTGGGGCGACCGAGCAGCAGACGGCGTCGCGGCGCCGAGCGCCGGGCGGCAGCGCATCCTCAACGCACACAGTCCTCAATCGGACCAGCACACTGAAGATGTCCACCGCGCTTCGCACCGGGCCCGCGAGGACCTACTTTGGCCGCACGGCGCCGCGCGCAGGGTGCGCCGGCGCGCAGCTGCGACGCCTGCCGCGTCCGTCGGCCGGCGCGCCTGCCACTGGCCGCCCCCACCAGCCGGCTGTAGCGCGTGCGCCCACGCACCGCGCGGCCAGCACGCCGGGAGGCGCCCCCTCACCGGCCGGGGACGGTCCCACCCAGCCACCGCCGCGTATCGCTTCACACCCAGATGCCGTTCAGTTTCGTCGGCATGGTGGGTATCGCTGGAACAACCGGTTAGTACCTCAACCTATCGTCGCCATCACCGATTCACCCCTAGCGAGAACAACCGCACCACAACAGGTTACCATTTGTTCATTTGCGTAACTTCACCAGAAAACGCAGGCGTCCATCGCCATTTGCAACTTCCACGATTATTGCATGCCTGTGTCAGGTGTCACGCCACACTACGTCTGCCCACATACACGCAACAAAATGTGCACGCCTAGACAATACGTGGAAGGTGGCCCCCGTACGTATGCGATGTCCATTGCTCGAACGACTGTCAACCGGCCTCTGTAGCATGTCGCAGATATGGAACGCGGTGCACCATGCCATCACGGTGTGTGAGGAGAGACGACTAGGTCCGAATACATCAACAGACAGCTCATGCTGATCGCCATCCACGGCGTCCGTTCCTCCCACACGTCTCTATGGCGTACCACACTGCAATCCAGCTCTCATAGGGAGACGACACGTAGCTGCGTGCACAATATTTGCACTGTATGGTCCGCCGTTTTTGGGCGCAGTCGTTGTACGGTCACACATGTGCCACGATGTATCATTCAGTACATAAGGACGAATGTGCAGTACAGATTGTGGTTTACGCGTACGACATTAGCGGACAGTTGACACAGGCCGCACCACAACGTAGCCTGAGTACGTCGCATGCGGAGGGCATTGAACATGCAAAGTTCTCACCAACCAGCTTGCGAAGGCAGGGGGCAAGGTGGGGACGTGGGGAGGGGCGGCATGTACGTCCTGCTGCCATCCACATTACAGTGTACAGCAGGAGCATGTGGAAAGTGAGCAAGACTTGCAAGGTGTTTAACATGAAGCGATACACAGGGGAGCGGGGAGTGCGAGTAGCGAACTATATTGCGAGGGTTGCGGGTGGGCAACACTACACTAATTGAACGAGTCGTATAACAATTACAGAGCAGGTTTAGGCGACAACGTGGGTTACGTTAGGCGACAACGTGGGTTAGGTTAAGGCACGACGTGGGTTAGGTTAAGGCACGACATGGGTTAGGTTAAGGCACAACATGGGTTAGGTTAAGGCACAACATGGGTTAGGTTAAGGCACAACATGGGTTAGGTTAAGGCACAACATGGGTTAGGTTAAGGCACAACATGGGTTAGGTTAAGGCACAACATGGGTTAGGTTAAGGCACAACATGGGTTAGGTTAAGGCACAACATGGGTTAGGTTAAGGCACAACATGGGTTAGGTTAAGGCACAACATGGGTTAGGTTAAGGCACAACATGGGTTAGGTTAAGGCACAACATGGGTTAGGTTAAGGCACAACATGGGTTAGGTTAAGGCACAACATGGGTTAGGTTAAGGCACAACATAGGTTAGGTTAAGGCACAACATAGGTTAGGTTAAGGCACAACATGGGTTAGGTTAAGGCACAACATGGGTTAGGTTAAGGCACAACATGGGTTAGGTTAAGGCACAACATGGGTTAGGTTAAGGCACAACATGGGTTAGGTTAAGGCACAACATGGGTTAGGTTAAGGCACAACATGGGTTAGGTTAAGGCACAACATGGGTTAGGTTAAGGCACAACATGGGTTAGGTTAAGGCACAACATGGGTTAGGTTAAGGCACAACATGGGTTAGGTTAAGGCACAACATGGGTTAGGTTAAGGCACAACATGGGTTAGGTTAAGGCACAACATGGGTTAGGTTAAGGCACAACATGGGTTAGGTTAAGGCACAACATGGGTTAGGTTAAGGCACAACATGGGTTAGGTTAAGGCACAACATGGGTTAGGTTAAGGCACAACATGGGTTAGGTTAAGGCACAACATAGGTTAGGTTAAGGCACAACATAGGTTAGGTTAAGGCACAACATAGGTTAGGTTAAGGCACAACATAGGTTAGGTTAAGGCACAACATAGGTTAGGTTAAGGCACAACATAGGTTAGGTTAAGGCACAACATAGGTTAGGTTAAGGCACAACATAGGTTAGGTTAAGGCACAACATAGGTTAGGTTAAGGCACAACATAGGTTAGGTTAAGGTACAACATAGGTTAGGTTAAGGTACAACATAGGTTAGGTTAAGGTACAACATAGGTTAGGTTAAGGTACAACATAGGTTAGGTTAAGGTACAACATAGGTTAGGTTAAGGTACAACATAGGTTAGGTTAGGTTAGGTTACACGTTGTTGTAAGGAAAGGTGTAGGGGGGGGCGGGGGCGGCAGGTTCGTTGATAGTGATTATAGTAAGTGAATGCTTGTGACATGATCAGATTTGTCACGTCAGGATGCACCTTTGGCTTATTAGAGGCGGCGCTCCAATTCTATGCTTGTGTCAGACCTGTGTCTTTGACTCATGTCATTGTTTGTGCGCTGTGACAGGAGGTACTATTGTGATGTTGGGTGCACCGTTGTATAGGACATGTGTGGGTGTTGGTGCCTGATCTGCGCAATGGTGGATGTCGAAAGGGTGGGATATTGTATTTTCCGCATGGACCTCCTGGTCTGGTTGTGATAGTGTGGATTGTGTAATGTGGCGGAGAGGATGCACTGGATGTTGTTCCATGCTGGTGCTTACATATTGTATGTGCGCCCGTTAGAAGCAGAGAGTGGTGCGTGATCAGAGTGGCTGGCTGACGTGTGGTTCCCATTGTGGGCAGACTCTTTCAGCATGTATACGGACAGTTGTATATATATTCTGTAGTTTGATGGCTCTGCATTGATTACTAATCAGCGCCGTGTGTACGGGTAATCTGGTTCCAGTCCAAAATGTTCCATCTGTGTACATTAGTGACAAAGACTCCCCTCATGCAGTGGGGCTCGGTCTGTTATAACTCTTCCGCGTAATATATTTGCCCCACGTTTTTGCGACTGCGAGTGCGAGTGCAACGCGCATGGGGACCGACATGCTGATGGCTCGGTATCGGACGCCGTACAGTGAGCAACGCGATCGCGTCTCTCGCTCGTAAGTGGTACAGGTCGCGGCTCATGTATAGGGACAGCGGGAATGTCGCATATTGGCAATAACTCTTCATGAAACGCACGTTATAGGGGTGGATTGCACTTTACGAGTGCGGGAAACGTCCGCCGTTCATCCGCTGGAGGTGCGCGTTTGGCGGTTGGGGTGGTGCACGAACGGGTGCGGGTGGAGTCATTGCCGGTCCACGGCTTCGTGCGGCAGAGCCACTGGAGATTGGGTGCTATGGTCGACAGAGGCTGCAGGCTTTGTGGGTGGCGTCGAAAGGCGGGCACTGTGGCGCCATCGCTGTCTTAATCGGCTTGGCGTCGCATAGATGGCGGTATCGTCGTTGGAGGAGGTCATGTTGCGGGAGACCTACAGATGGCGGTATGTTTTGTGGTGCGGACGTAGTGTTGTCAGATGCGCATAGATGGCGGTATTGCATGTGGTGTCGCCCTATTTTCATAGATGGCGATACTGTTTTGCCGGCATGGGTGGCGTAGTTCCGTCGGATCCCTGTAGGTGGCAGTGTGCTAT
>NW_025726942.1:7500-10000 GCF_021461385.2 Schistocerca piceifrons | reverse complement strand
AGAACCGCTGGGGCGACCGAGCAGCAGACGGCGTCGCGGCGCCGAGCGCCGGGCGGCAGCGCATCCTCAACGCACACAGTCCTCAATCGGACCAGCACACTGAAGATGTCCACCGCGCTTCGCACCGGGCCCGCGAGGACCTACTTTGGCCGCACGGCGCCGCGCGCAGGGTGCGCCGGCGCGCAGCTGCGACGCCTGCCGCGTCCGTCGGCCGGCGCGCCTGCCACTGGCCGCCCCCACCAGCCGGCTGTAGCGCGTGCGCCCACGCACCGCGCGGCCAGCACGCCGGGAGGCGCCCCCTCACCGGCCGGGGACGGTCCCACCCAGCCACCGCCGCGTATCGCTTCACACCCAGATGCCGTTCAGTTTCGTCGGCATGGTGGGTATCGCTGGAACAACCGGTTAGTACCTCAACCTATCGTCGCCATCACCGATTCACCCCTAGCGAGAACAACCGCACCACAACAGGTTACCATTTGTTCATTTGCGTAACTTCACCAGAAAACGCAGGCGTCCATCGCCATTTGCAACTTCCACGATTATTGCATGCCTGTGTCAGGTGTCACGCCACACTACGTCTGCCCACATACACGCAACAAAATGTGCACGCCTAGACAATACGTGGAAGGTGGCCCCCGTACGTATGCGATGTCCATTGCTCGAACGACTGTCAACCGGCCTCTGTAGCATGTCGCAGATATGGAACGCGGTGCACCATGCCATCACGGTGTGTGAGGAGAGACGACTAGGTCCGAATACATCAACAGACAGCTCATGCTGATCGCCATCCACGGCGTCCGTTCCTCCCACACGTCTCTATGGCGTACCACACTGCAATCCAGCTCTCATAGGGAGACGACACGTAGCTGCGTGCACAATATTTGCACTGTATGGTCCGCCGTTTTTGGGCGCAGTCGTTGTACGGTCACACATGTGCCACGATGTATCATTCAGTACATAAGGACGAATGTGCAGTACAGATTGTGGTTTACGCGTACGACATTAGCGGACAGTTGACACAGGCCGCACCACAACGTAGCCTGAGTACGTCGCATGCGGAGGGCATTGAACATGCAAAGTTCTCACCAACCAGCTTGCGAAGGCAGGGGGCAAGGTGGGGACGTGGGGAGGGGCGGCATGTACGTCCTGCTGCCATCCACATTACAGTGTACAGCAGGAGCATGTGGAAAGTGAGCAAGACTTGCAAGGTGTTTAACATGAAGCGATACACAGGGGAGCGGGGAGTGCGAGTAGCGAACTATATTGCGAGGGTTGCGGGTGGGCAACACTACACTAATTGAACGAGTCGTATAACAATTACAGAGCAGGTTTAGGCGACAACGTGGGTTACGTTAGGCGACAACGTGGGTTAGGTTAAGGCACGACGTGGGTTAGGTTAAGGCACGACATGGGTTAGGTTAAGGCACGACATGGGTTAGGTTAAGGCACAACATGGGTTAGGTTAAGGCACAACATGGGTTAGGTTAAGGCACAACATGGGTTAGGTTAAGGCACAACATGGGTTAGGTTAAGGCACAACATGGGTTAGGTTAAGGCACAACATGGGTTAGGTTAAGGCACAACATGGGTTAGGTTAAGGCACAACATGGGTTAGGTTAAGGCACAACATGGGTTAGGTTAAGGCACAACATGGGTTAGGTTAAGGCACAACATGGGTTAGGTTAAGGCACAACATAGGTTAGGTTAAGGCACAACATAGGTTAGGTTAAGGCACAACATAGGTTAGGTTAAGGCACAACATGGGTTAGGTTAAGGCACAACATGGGTTAGGTTAAGGCACAACATGGGTTAGGTTAAGGCACAACATGGGTTAGGTTAAGGCACAACATGGGTTAGGTTAAGGCACAACATGGGTTAGGTTAAGGCACAACATGGGTTAGGTTAAGGCACAACATGGGTTAGGTTAAGGCACAACATGGGTTAGGTTAAGGCACAACATGGGTTAGGTTAAGGCACAACATGGGTTAGGTTAAGGCACAACATGGGTTAGGTTAAGGCACAACATGGGTTAGGTTAAGGCACAACATGGGTTAGGTTAAGGCACAACATGGGTTAGGTTAAGGCACAACATGGGTTAGGTTAAGGCACAACATAGGTTAGGTTAAGGCACAACATAGGTTAGGTTAAGGCACAACATAGGTTAGGTTAAGGCACAACATAGGTTAGGTTAAGGCACAACATAGGTTAGGTTAAGGCACAACATAGGTTAGGTTAAGGCACAACATAGGTTAGGTTAAGGCACAACATAGGTTAGGTTAAGGCACAACATAGGTTAGGTTAAGGTACAACATAGGTTAGGTTAAGGTACAACATAGGTTAGGTTAAGGTACAACATAGGTTAGGTTAGGTTAGGTTACACGTTGTTGTAAGGAAAGGTGTAGGGGGGGGGCGGGGGCGGCAGGTTCGTTGATAGTGATTATAGTAAGTGAATGCTTGTGACATGATCAGATTTGTCACGTCAGGATGCACCTTTGGCTTA
>NW_025726942.1:0-2500 GCF_021461385.2 Schistocerca piceifrons | reverse complement strand
CGGGGAAGCCCCATCCTCCCTCGGCCCGCGCAAGGCGAGACCTTCACTTCATTACGCCTTTAGGTTTCGTACAGCCCAATGACTCGCGCACATGTTAGACTCCTTGGTCCGTGTTTCAAGACGGGTCGTGAAATTGTCCAAAGCTGAAGCGCCGCTGACGGGAGCGATTATTCCGCCCGAGAGCATCCCGAGCCAACAGCGGCGCGGGGTCCGGGGCCGGGCCAGGTAGGTCCGTCATCCGGGAAGAACCGCGCGCGCTTGCCGGGAGCCCGAGCGCCAAAGGGGCGAATCGACTCCTCCAGATATACCGCCGGGCAGCAGCCAGGACACCGGGGCTCTGCCCAACAGACGCGAACCGAGGCCCGCGGGAAGGACAGGCTGCGCACCCGGGCCGTAGGCCGGCACCCAGCGGGTCGCGACGTCCTACTAGGGGAGAAGTGCGGCCCAACCGCACACCGGAACGGCCCCACCCCGCGGCGAGTGGAAAGGCAACCGGACACGACCCCGCCGCAGATTGCTCCGCGCGGGCGGCCGGCCCCATCTGCCGAGGGCGGAGGCCAGTGGCCGGATGGGCGTGAATCTCACCCGTTCGACCTTTCGGACTTCTCACGTTTACCCCAGAACGGTTTCACGTACTTTTGAACTCTCTCTTCAAAGTTCTTTTCAACTTTCCCTCACGGTACTTGTTCGCTATCGGTCTCGTGGTCATATTTAGTCTCAGATGGAGTTTACCACCCACTTGGAGCTGCACTCTCAAGCAACCCGACTCGAAGGAGAGGTCCCGCCGACGCTCGCACCGGCCGCTACGGGCCTGGCACCCTCTACGGCCGTGGCCTCATTCAAGTTGGACTTGGGCTCGGCGCGAGGCGTCGGGGTAGTGGACCCTCCCCAAACACCACATGCCACGACAGGCGGCAGCCTGCGGGGTTCGGTGCTGGACTCTTCCTGTTCGCTCGCCGCTACTGGGGGAATCCTTGTTAGTTTCTTTTCCTCCGCTTAGTAATATGCTTAAATTCAGCGGGTAGTCTCGCCTGCTCTGAGGTCGTTGTACGAGGTGTCGCACGCCACACCGCCAGCCGGCTGTGCACGCTACCGAGAAAGTACCGGTATGCGAACCGCCAGGCGACGGGCGCGCATCGCACGTTTGAGGAGACGCGGCCGGCCCCACAGGCGGCCGCGACACTCCCAGGTCTGCGAAGCGGGGCAAACGCCGCGCGCTTCAGTATACGTAGCCGACCCTCAGCCAGACGTGGCCCGGGAACGGAATCCATGGACCGCAATGTGCGTTCGAAAACGTCGATGTTCATGTGTCCTGCAGTTTCACATGTCGACGCGCAATTTGCTGCGTTCTTCATCGACCCACGAGCCGAGTGATCCACCGTCCTGGGTGATCTTTTCTCAGTTTCCGCCGTCTCTTTCGAGACGGTCGCATAGGCGGGAGTGAGGCGTTGTGGCGGCCCCTGTTCCAGCGTTCTGTGTCCAACGCCTCACGGCCCGACGGGCGTCGTACGGCTCCACACCGGAGCGGACAGGCACTCGGGCGAAAGTCATTCAAAACCGGCGCCAGGCGCCAGGTGCCGCAGGCCAGCCGCTCCAGCGCTTCAGCGCTCGTACCACACAACATTGCCGCTAGTTTTGAGAGGCACGCGTGGTTCCGCACGCGGCGCACGGCTACGGCGAGCCGTACAGGTAGCGTGTTGCGCGACACGACACGCACATCGAAAGACATGCAGTCTAGTCGGTAATGATCCTTCCGCAGGTTCACCTACGGAAACCTTGTTACGACTTTTACTTCCTCTAAATGATCAAGTTTGGTCATCTTTCCGGTAGCATCGGCAACGACAGAGTCAATGCCGCGTACCAGTCCGAAGGACCTCACTAAATCATTCAATCGGTAGTAGCGACGGGCGGTGTGTACAAAGGGCAGGGACGTAATCAACGCGAGCTTATGACTCGCGCTTACTGGGAATTCCTCGTTCATGGGGAACAATTGCAAGCCCCAATCCCTAGCACGAAGGAGGTTCAGCGGGTTTACCCCGACCTTTCGGCCTAGGAAGACACGCTGATTCCTTCAGTGTAGCGCGCGTGCGGCCCAGAACATCTAAGGGCATCACAGACCTTTTATTGCTCAATCTCGTGCGGCTAGAACGCCGCCTGTCCCTCTAAGAAGAAAAGTAATCGCTGACAGCACGAAGGATGTCACGCGACTAGTTAGCAGGCTAGAGTCTCGTTCGTTATCGGAATTAACCAGACAAATCGCTCCACCAACTAAGAACGGCCATGCACCACCACCCACCGAATCAAGAAAAGAGCTATCAATCTGTCAAATCCTTCCGGTGTCCGGGCCTGGTGAGGTTTCCCGTGTTGAGTCAAATTAAGCCGCAGGCTCCACTCCTGGTGGTGCCCTTCCGTCAATTCCTTTAAGTTTCAGCTTTGCAACCATACTTCCCCCCGGAACCCAAAAAGCTTTGGTTTCCGGAGGCTGCCCGCCGAGTCATCG
>NW_025726941.1:0-77828 GCF_021461385.2 Schistocerca piceifrons | reverse complement strand
ACAGTGGCACCCGCCGCCAGCCGCCGCCGCACCTTTACCAGCTCGCCCCTGTTGCGGCCGCCCGACCAATGGGGCGCGCGCGCAACCGGCCGCCGCACCCGAGCCCATAAAGCACCCCCACCCCGGCTGCGCCGGCACGCACTCCGCTGCTCGACTCGCTGCCGCTCGCACCGGTCGTTTTTTCGTTTCCGTTTCGTGTGCACCCGTCGCTAGCCCATCGCCATGTCCGGACGCGGAAAGGGAGGCAAAGTCAAGGGCAAGTCAAAGTCCCGCTCAAGCAGGGCTGGGCTCCAGTTCCCGGTCGGCAGAATCCACCGCCTCCTGCGCAAGGGAAACTACGCAGAGCGCGGTCGGCGCCGGGGCCCCCGTCTACCTCGCCGCCGTCATGGAGTACCTCGCGGCTGAGGTGCTCGAGCTGGCCGGAAACGCGGCCCGCGACAACAAGAAGACGCGCATCATCCCGCGCCCACCTGCAGCTTGCCATCCGCAACGACGAGGAGCTCAACAAGCTCCTGTCGGGCGTCACCATCGCACAGGGTGGTGTCCTGCCCAACATCCAGGCCGTCTCTGCTGCCAAAGAAGACCGAGAAGAAGGCCTAAAGGAGGCCAGGCAATCGCAGCGCCGCGTGCTCCCCTGCACGCAACGCGCTTTGCCGGCTCGGCCCACAACAATCGGCCCTTTTCAGGGCCACCACACAAACCTACGTCCAAAGCAAAATTTCAGTCGTCCTCGCCGCACCTTGTTTTGTTTTAACTTTGCACAGCCGCCGCCGGCGCACGTCCGCCATCTTGTCGTCCACACAGCCCGTGTGGCCCAACACACACACACACACACACACATTTTGCACCGTCGCAGTCGCCTTCCAAACCGACAACGGCAGCAATAATGACCATTGTTAAAGGGAGGCGTGTCGACACACCGCCCTCCACTCCCGCGCGCAACGGCCGTCGACACGAACGAAACAGCTGATCCGGCCGCCTATGCCCCACACGCCTTGCCTCGGAAACCCCAACGCCGGCCGCAAACAAACACACAGAGACAAACCCACGCAAGCAAATAATCACCGCCTCTCGCACACAACAACACACAGCCCGCCATCTCCGTCGCGATCGATACAAAGACACACAATAACAAACACACAAACGAAGCAGCTCCACACACAGCCAGCCACATGACACGTTTCCTTTCCTTCTCCCCTCCCAGTCACATCACGTCGCTCAAACGGAAAGAAACAAACAAACAAACAACACAGCGCACACACGCAGCAACAACACAGACTCTTTCGCACTTTTCAACTTCCGAACAGTGTGGTGGCCCTGAAAAGGGCCGTTTTCTAGTCTCTCCCACCCACAAGCACGGCCGCGGGAAGGCCAGCGCCCGCTGCGACGCAGCCTAACCGCCGAAACCGTACAGGGTGCGCCCCCTGCCTCTTCAGGGCGTACACCACGTCCATGGCCGTCACAGTCTTGCGCTTGGCGTGCTCAGTGTACGTCACCGCGTCGCGGATCACGTTCTCCAGGAACACCTTCAGCACCCCGCGGGTCTCCTCGTAGATCAGACCAGAGATGCGCTTCACGCCGCCCCTGCGAGCCAGGCGGGCGGATGGCGGGCTTCGTGATGCCCTGGATGTTGTCGCGCAACACCTTGCGGTGCCGCTTGGCGCCACCCTTGGCCGAGCCCCTTTCCTCCCTTGCCGCGGCCTGTCATCCTTCCTTCCTTCCTCGGGCAAAGCAACAACGTGCACACACAAAACAGCAGCTGCAGCGGCTGGCGAGTCGGCTACGGTCTGCGCCCAGCGCGCCCGCCGCCCCCCTATATAGACTCTGGCCCGCCCTCCCCCCACCACGCGCAACCGAGGGCATATAAGCGCAGCACGGAGGCGCGCGGGCCCGTTGTCAAGGCAGCACCGGACGCCGCGCCGCACCTAACCTCCCCACGCACGCCGCTCCGCTACCGCTACCGCTACCGCCATGGCCCGCACAAAGCAAACGGCCCGCAAGTCCACCGGCGGAAAGGCGCCGCGCAAACAGCTCGCCACCAAGGCGGCGAGGAAGAGCGCGCCCGCCACCGGAGGCGTCAAGAAGCCCCACCGCTACAGGCCGGGGCACCGTCGCCCTGCGAGAAAATCAGGCGCTACCAGAAGAGCACAGAGCTGCTCATCCGCAAGCTGCCATTCCAGCGCCTAGTGCGCGAGATCGCCCAGGACTTCAAGACCGACCTGCGCTTCCAGAGCTCCGCAGTCATGGCCCTGCAGGAGGCCAGCGAGGCCTACCTCGTCGGCCTCTTCGAAGACCACCAACCTGTGCGCAATCCACGCCAAGCGCGTCACCATCATGCCCAAGGACATCCAGCTCGCGCGCCGCATCCGCGGCGAGCGCGCCTAAACCGCGCCGCGGCACCGCACCGCACAAACAAAAACGGCCCCTTTTCAGGGCCACTAACGTCTCTCCGTCGCGAGCAAACTTTGTCGGTCGCCTGCCTCTCGCCCCGCAACCCAAAAACAAAAACCACCACTTCCCGTCCGTCCGCCACACCCGCTCACTCTGCCTGCCTGCTAGCAGCGCGCAACAATCACACATCATCCCTCCCCGGCGCTCAAAGCGCACAATGCCCAACGGCCGACGTCACACCGCACGGGTGGCTGGCCGGCCGCCGCCGCTTTCGTTTCGAAAACAAAAAAACCCGCACTCCACTCCGACGGCCAACGGCCAGGCAGGCGCGCTCGCTCGCTCTACACGCCACCGAAATCCCCGCCGACTCCTTCCGCAATCTCAACGTGCCCCCCGTTGCAAAACATAACACACACACACACACACACACAAAGGAACAAAACAAAAACAAAGACCAGACACGACTCGACAAGACAGACATCCGAGAAGAACGAACGCAGGCAAGCCAACCAACGTATTCAAACAAAACAACGTGACAGAAAACCAACCGTCGGCCGCCGCCACAAACACGGCGACAATCAACCACGACAACAACAACAACAACAACAACAACAACAACACCGCTTACCGCTGACCGCCGCCCACACCCGCCACCGACCCCCGCAATCCAACCACCACGGCACGCAAACAGCATCCCCACGGGCATACAGAAACGCCAGACAGACACCCCACACCAACGCAACACGACAATCAAAACCTTCCCCGACATGCTTTGATGGCCTGAGAAGGGCCGTTTTGGGCCGCGCGTCTCTTGCGCGCCACTAGACGACGACGGGGGGTGGGGACGACGGAGTCAAGCGCCAAACCCTTCCTTTCCCATCTCTTTCTCCTCTACTCTTACTTCTTCTTCTTGGGCGAAGCCTTCGCCTTAGACGGCGTCGTCGCCTTCTTCGGGCGCGGCGCCTTCGGCTTCTTCGTCGGAACCTTGGCGGCCTTCTTCGCCTTCGACGGCGACTTGGCCTTGGCCGGCTTGGCCGCAGCCGCCTTCTTCGCACCCGCGGGAGCGGCCGACGCCGCAGACGCCTTCTTGGCGGCGCCCGCCTTCCGACCGGTCGCCGCCTTCACGCCACCAGCCTTCTTTGCGCCGGCCGCACGGGCGCCCTTCTTCTCCTTGCTGGCCGGAGCGGCGCGCTTCTTCTTGGCACCGCCAGCACGAGCCTTGCCGCCCTCGGCCGCCCCCCCGCCGCCGGCGCCGGCAAGCTTGAACGAGCCGGACGCGCCCTTCCCCTTCGTCTGCACCAGCTCGCCCGCCACGACGGCCGACTTGAGGTACTTCTTGATAAACGGCGCCAGCTTCTCCGCGTCCAGCTTGTAGTGCGCGGCTATGTACTTCTTGATCGCCTGCAGCGACGACCCGCCGCGCTCCTTCAGACTCTTGATGGCGGCCGTCACCATCTCAGAGGTGCGCGGGTGCGCAGGCTTGGCGCGCGGCTTCTTCGCAGACGACGCAGACTTGGCCTTCTTCGTAGTGCCGGTGGCGGCGGGTGCCGCAGCAGTCTCGTTCGTAGCCGCCTGATCTGCCATTTCGACGACGCGCGTAACACACAGCGAGAGCGAGCGGGACGGCAGGCAGGCACGCAAGCACAGCACAGCAGCAGAGCAGAGAATCACAAGGCCCAGCCAGTGTCGCGGGCGGGCGCGGACGGCCGAGAGAGCGGCCGCCACTCTGCGCGCCGCCGCGCCGCGCCTCCCGCGCTTGCTACCGCCCAACGTCCGACAGCCTGTGCGGAGCAGCCCCAAACCTGCGCCACAACCGCCCGCGCCTTTCAAACCACCGAGGATGGGGCTACACACAGCCACACCACAGTCGCCAACCAGTCGCCACGGCAGCGCCGCAAACCACGGCCAAACTGCAGCTACCGCGCGCTACAGCCTGGGTCGGCCCGCCGAGAATCGCCGCCCCCGCCCAAATGCCGCCCCCACAGCCCCAGCCGACGACCCGCCACAATGGCCAAACCTTCGGCAAAACTCCCACACCGTCGCCGCGGCAGCCCGGCCAGCGCGGCCGGCGCCACAGCCACACAAGCCGAGGCGTGCGGCGATGACGGCCGTGCAAACGCGCCTCCGCCGCCCCATCGCCTTCCGTCGCCCTCCCGCCGTTTCCCGATCGGCCCGCAGCCGTCGGGCCACATCGCGCGCCGTCCTCCTCCTCTCGCCCGCCAACATTCACAGCCGTTTCTCAACAATTGCCCGCCGCAAACGGACGCCGCCTGCGCAACAGGCGCCGCCGCCCCTCGCCGCTTCCGACCCAACCCCTCGACCGAGGCAAACCGCAATCCGAATCTACAGACCAACCCAATCTGCCGTCAAGCACACACGACAGCCGACCTTACACGTTACGCGTTACACATTACGTTTACACGTCTACGTTAGGTTAGGTTAGGTGGACGTGGGTTAGGTTAAGGGGACTTGGGTTAGGTTAAGCGTCAAACTTAGGTTAAGCATTCAAACACGTCAGGCGTCAGAGGTTAGGTTAGGTTAGGTTAGGTTAGGTTACACGTTAGGTTAAGGGGTCGGTGCTAGGTTAAGAAGCGTCAAACGTAGGTTAAAAAAGCGTTCAAACGTGAGGCGTGAGCCGGACAGCTTACCTTACGTAGACGTTAGGGGCTCACAGGCTGAGCTCACCTCGCCACACCACAGGTTAGGTTAGGTTAGGTTCGGTTCGGTTCGGTTCGCTCGGCTCAGCGTAAAGCGCCGAGGTCAGGGTTACGTTCGTTCACCTTCGGGCGCCACACTTTCGGTTGAAAGGTCGCGACGGGACGACGTCGGCAGGCACGCCGCAAACGAACAAAAACGTACAGACGACGTCGGAAACCGCCGACAGACGGGGGAGCAGCACGACCACGACCAGACACCGAGCGCGAACGAGACACACGCGAACCACCCCCACCGGCCAAAGGGCACCACACAACAACCCAGAGCACCACGTGTCGACACCAGAGCAACCCGCCGCTCACGCGACATGGCTGGCACCGAAGGGCAACCGCCCGCAACTGCGCTTTCCGCGCCGGCCCGGATGCACGTCGTGCTACAACAACACCACTACCGTACACAGCCGCTGTTCACAACATCACTATCAATGGCGCGCCCGCGGCTCGCCGCCGTCGCAGTCGCAGCCCCAACGCCAGCACCTTTGCACCACCATTCACACGCACCGCAACACAGCTCGCCGACACAGCCGAACAAAACAAACACCACACAACAACAGCAACAACGCCGCCGCCTCTACTTGTGCCGGCGACCCACCCCGCCGATGGCGCACCTTTCGCCAGCCGGCAATCGACACACACGCACCCACCCACCGGGGCCCAGTGCAAAAAAAAAAAAAAAAAAACACACAAAAACAAAAAAACCAAACAACACAAACGACACGGGAAGCGCACACCGCCACTTCGCGCGCACGCCACCAACCAGTCGTCGTCTCAAAATAACAAACACAAACAAAATAAACTAACAACTAGGGCAACACAAAACCAAAACGCCTCGCACGAACCGCCCACAAAAAGGACAAGCACACGCACAGCCTCTGCTGACGACCACGACGCAGCGGCACGCTGCTCCTGTCCCGCGCCCCGCGCCCCACTCGATTCACAACTCACGCGACACCGTCAACGACGGGCTCGCTTCCCGCAACCTACCACCTTTCCGCCACGACGCACAGCCCCAGCCCCACCCGACGACGCCCGTGGCAACGACTGCACTTTCACCACCGCCTCCCCCTTCCCCCCCCAAAACACACACACACACACACACACACACACACACACACACACACAGCCAGCCAAAAACGCACTCGCGACCCACACATGCACGTGCATCGGCACACGCCAACCAGTCAACGTCGACAACCACACGCAAGGCTCGAAACGAAACCGGCGTCCTTCCACGTTGCCATCAAGCTACGCGACACAAGACACAAGGAACCAACACAACAGCCGGCCCCACTAATTCCCACTCTGACGCCGCAAAAAGCACACCGAAACCGCCAAACGCACGCACATTCCCCTTCGCACTGACACCACCGACCGGCTCGCTACCACACACCTCTCGGCAGCCGTTTCACGCCAATTCGCCACACCGCCCACACAGTCGACAAGCGCCCGCCCTGTACGGCACACGCAACGACGCAGCGCAGCAAAGGGCGCCCGCAACACATACCTCTCCGCCGCCCGACGCGCCAACCGCCACACCACACCGCCAGCCACTCGCAAATTGTGCACTGCCACCAGCCACACGTCCAACACGCCGCGCCGCCTCCGGCCGCCCGCCAGGGGGCGCTCACGTCCGCGACAACAGCGCGGCCCGCCGGGCCGGGCCGGGCCGGGCCGAACCGAACCGAGCCGCCGCTGCTCTGCACTCGGCACGGCCACACCCTGCTGCAGACCGGGCTCGTCCCTCTGTACGCGTCTGCCTGCGCATCAACACAACACGACCTTTTTTTTTTTCTCTCTACCGCCATCCCTCCTCCTCGCGTTTTACTCGTTGTTGCAGCAGCGGCGCACACCTACACATCCACAGCCCCAGCCGAGCCGGCCTCACCTCAGGGCCCGCCGCCAGCGTCTCCTCCTCGGGCACAGGTGCGGTGCTGTGGCCGCCCATCCAACCGCATTGCTGGCCGTCCAGCCACCAGGCGTTCCCACTGCCGCGAGCCACGCCGCGCACCGACCCTGCTGCAGAAAACGAAGCATAGCCAGAGACCGACCGATACACAAAGCAAGCCGTCGCCTCGCCTCTTGTCCTTCCTGCCTTCCTTCCGCCCCCGCCCTTCTCACACCACCGCCTCTCCACTTTCGCCCCCCCCCCCTCCTTTTTTTTTTTTGTTTTCTTCTTTCTTTCTTTCTTTCTTTTGGCCCTCTCTCCTTCCCGCCATGGCGGTTACGGCACCGCCTGCAGCGGCAGATTTTTTGCGCCCACACGCCTACTCCTACCACCATTAACCTTGCCCTGCCCTGCCCTGCCCATCAACGTCGCAGTCGAACCGACGCTTGCCAACACACATTACGCGCCGCCGCCACAGCACCTTCCCTTCCCACAACACACCGACGTCATCACACGCACCCAAAACAGGGGCCACGACCGTGTTCCTCGCCCACTCCCATCCCGCACGGTACGCACATTCCCAACTACTACCGCGCACCCTCCCTTTCCAATCTGTGTGTCTCTGTGTCTGTGTCCTGTCCGCGCGTGACGCCTCCCAACATCCGCCGTCCCCCGTCCCGTTTTCGCCCCCATGCCGTCGTCGCGCCGCCTCCTCCCCGTCCACCGCCGCCCCTGTCCGCCCCGCACCACACCATACACCGCTGCTTGTCCCGGCCGTTGCCACCAAAGGCGCCGACCGCAAACGCGCCACGCCGCAGCCCCCGTGCGTCTCGCGCTCGCTTCCATCTCCGTGCCGACGCTGCCTCTCTTCCCACTCGCACTCGACCTCGACAACACAGTCTTTGGCTCCGCCACTGCGTGTTCCGGTGGTACGCACGCTGCAACACGTATGTATTCATTACCAGAGCGATGGCGAGGCATGACAGCATCTCTGTCTGACCAGAGAGTTCTTTATCGCTGCTAGTCGGCGCTTGGACCGCGCCAGACGACAGTAGTGGCACGCACCGGGTCGCCAGGAACAGTTGTTATATATATTGTAGCGCGAGTCGGGAGAGGTAGTAGTCGGTCGACAGTAGTAGCGGGTGGACGGTTGTACTGAGCGGGCGTCGGCGGCGTGCTCTGCTCGTCTCGCGACTCTGGTCACGGTTCGGGACGATGTATAGTATATTGTGTTATAATCAAAAGGTGGTGTGACGCTGCATTGCGCAAATCTGATAACGTATGTTCATTGTACTTATTTTGTTCAACAACAAAAGCCCCACTATTACTTTTTTTCTAAAGTAACTTTTGTCTCTTAACGAAAAACATTCACTTTTTAAAGACTACTTCCTATGGCATTTCCCTCCAAGGAGTGCAATTAATTACCAGCCAGCACTCATTCATTGCACACAGCTGTGTAAGGGGTATCTACAATTGAGGAGCGGATATAAATGCAATTTTTTGTTTTTTTTGTTTTTTTTTTTTGTGTGTGTGTGTTGTAACCTCCCAGCAAATTTTAAAATAATGGACAATGTTATTTACGGATGCCAATGGACATTGCGCTAATTGTAACCTCGCCCACAATGAGAGGTATTGAAAATGGCAACAAAAATGTGAAATTCGCAATCTGACTCAAATATAAAGTCTTCACACAACATTTAAAAAAGTCCGTTCAGTGACAAGAAACTTCAATTAAACCGAAATATCGGTCTTTGGCCCTGTGCAAAACAATCAGAATTAAAGTGTTACCTCCGAATAAATGGATGTCACATTTCTGCTCTGGTTGTTGCGCAGCGCTTGGAGGAACTGCATTGCAAATAGTAATATTCTCTTTTTTTGTGATTTTAGTGACATTTTTCTTCAAAGAAGTGGAATGAAATGTGAAGTGCAACGAACTCTTTAGTTCAATAAAAAATTAAATGTTTGAAAAATGCTTTTGAAATAAAAATTATTATTGGGGAACTTGTTGGAGAATAATTACAATAAATACAATTTTTCATTATCTAATGATTGTATTAATTAACAGTATACCTTATTCACCATCTTGACCAGTGTTGCCGACCGCCTACATCACACAACCGCACTCGGCTGCTACTACTGACCGACCGCTCTGCATGACGACTATTAGCGTACTGCACGCGACGACTACTGACAGAGTACAGCCCTCAACTACACAGAGCTACGGACTCGCAACGACTACTGACTGACTGACTGACTGACTGACTGACTGACTGACTGACTGACTGACTGACTGACTGAGAACCGCTCGCAACACGCGCAGTCCAGCGCAAACTCTCTGGTCACAGATGCTACAATGTCTCGCCATCGCTACTATGTTACATACGTGTTTCAGTGTCTTTTTCATTGGGGTAACGATCTTTGGCTCTTTTTATTCTGAATACAGGGCCAAAGGTCAACGCTGCTGCCCTTATACAATTTATCAGGTTTCATTATGTCTGTTGCAATGTTACATACGGTTCACTCTTTCATTAATATTATCGTTGGGTTTGTTTTGTAGGGACGTTAACATTCTGGCACATTTTTATTATCATCGGACTCTCTGCTATTTGTGCAGGGAGGTTATACCTGGGTCCATTTACATTTTAATATTGATAGACTTTTTGTTTTCTTTTTTGTTTCTTGTTGTTTTTCCTTCTTTTTTTTTGTTGTTTTTTTTTTTGTTTTGTTTTTCCCGCTCTCACCACCACCGCCGCATCACGCCTTCCGTTTTCTTGGTTTCTTTTCTGTTCTTCAACTGCTTCAACATCACCGCGCCCCATTTCCACACCACAGCCATCAGCCTCCAAGACGGGCGGGCGCAGTGTGCCATTTCCGGCGCACAAGCACACCCGTACGGTACTCTCCTCGCCCCCACGCCACCAACAACACAGCGACCACGCGGCTTTCAGGCACGGCACGGCACCGGCGAAATGCGCCGCCCCCGCCCCTCCGCGCATCCGTCCGTCTCGCCACGTTCACTGACAGCCGCGTCTGCGGCTACACCACGACAACCACAACACAACACCGCTCCCCTCCCTGGCAACTCACATTGTTTTTCTCCTCCTCTTTTGCACAAACCACAACGCCGAGCACAGGCGCAAGCCACCCACACCGCGCCCCTCCCCGTCCCGTCTTTGGCCGCCGCTCCTCGTTTCCTCGTTTGCCCCCTCCCATCTCCCGAAATGCCATGCCATGCCAGCAGCGTTACGCATGCCCCTCCCCTGTCCACACAACACTACCGCCTAACGAACAGCCTTTTCCGGGCCACATCCAGGGCACGCCCACCTCCAAACACTGCCAATTCACGGACACACACACACACACACACACTCACTTTCTCGACACCTTTCTGTACGGAGGGTGCGTCATCTCGACCGTGACAGAGTGACGGCAACTATCGACGATCCATTTCCCCCCACTGGTAAAACATGTCCACTAACACCTACATACATCATTCAAGTACACAGACAATAGCATACACACAATGGGAGGGCACACGAACATGGACGGCACGGCACTGTCATACACTCTTCCTCAGAACCATATCAACAAACGTTACGTACATCCGGGAAAGCGAAAGCGAAAGCCCAATGCAGCCGTCAAAGGTAACGTTCACCACGGCAGACACTTGCAGCCGCGCCGCCGTTAAACGCATTTCAGTGCGGCTCCAATACGCCTCCGACACGGGAACGTTCCGTTGCTCTACGAATGCGTTTCTCCCCTTTTTCCCTTCCTCTCTCTTTTGCCCCCCCTCCTTGCACTCTTGCCTCATTCCTCACGTTCTGCCCAGACATTCGACCGATCAAAGTCAACCTTTCGTTACCGTTCTCAGCGCGACGGTGTACAACAGTATGACGGGTGTGCCCAAGACTTCGGTTCAGTTGCGTGACGCCGGTCTATCGCGCCGATCGACAGTTACTCAGGGGGCGACGCATCGGACCACGTCACCGACACACAAAACACTTTCAAACAAACAAATACATACCGGATGGACACAGACAAACACGTGTACAGACATTCGCCAAACAAACGACCGCCGCCGTCGTCGTCTAGCGTGCATCTTGAATGACGACATCGGTGTGCGTGCGTCGTACGCAATCAGTCAGACACGGCTATCAAACATCAGAGTCGAATGGTACATCATCGTGCGTGTCGCCGTACACGTACAGTACAATACAACAACAATGCGTCTTAATGGCACGTTCATTTCAACGTCACTCACACACCTCCACGCTGCAGTTACGTCGCACCATTGTCAAACTCGGCGTACAGCAAAGGGAATAGTGGGCGGCAAAAAAAAAACCAAACAAAAACATTTCACATTTCACCCTCGCCATGTATGATGTGCAAAAAAACAAACCCGCAAACGGCCGTCGTTACGGTGACACAAAAGTCGCCGATCACACTGTCCCCCCTCGCAGACGGGTAACACACACACACACACACACACACACACCAACAACACCAATGGGTCAAAAACCACGCCAACGAGGCGTGCCACCATTCCACGCCACGGCGACCAACCTCGTGGCCGTACCCCGCGCAACACGCTTTGACGCGCCCCCCCCCCCCACCCACAATCAAAATGCACACATACATCACAGCCGTCCACACAAACAACAACAACAATTCCGCCCTTCCCGCAAAAGGCAAGTTGGTGGCCCTGAAAAGGGCCGTTTTGCCGCTCTCGCAACGGAGGAGCCTTCTCTCTCCATCCTTCCTTCCATTCCAGAGCCACCTCCTTACTTGGAGCTCGTGTACTTGGTCACCGCCTTCGTGCCCTCGCTCACGGCGTGCTTGGCCAGCTCGCCAGGCAGCAACAGCCGCACAGCGGTCTGGATCTCGCGGGACGTGATGGTCGAGCGCTTGTTGTAGTGCGCCAGGCGAGAAGCCTCGGCCGCAATGCGCTCGAAAATGTCGTTCACGAAGCTGTTCATGATGCTCATCGCCTTCGACGAGATGCCCGTGTCAGGGTGCACCTGCTTCAGCACCTTGTAGATGTAGATGGCATAGCTCTCCTTCCTCTTGCGCTTCTTCTTCTTGTCGCCCTTCGAAATGTTCTTCTGCGCCTTGCCAGCCTTCTTGGCGGCCTTCCCGCTAGTCTTGGGCGGCATCTCGAACCAACGTACGGCAGCAGCAACACCAGTAGCAAGCGCTCCGCTCTAGTCAGCGTCTCCCCACACAGTGGCACCCGCCGACATGAAATGGCTGGGTCTATACCCATGGTGTACTTGAAGAACCAGCGTCCTTGAAACGCTCTGTCTTACGAGGTGTTCCTTTATGGTGCGGATTCAGGGTTATATATGGTATTGGCTAGGGGTCGGTTTTCCCCTGGATAGATGATGGTTGTGGAGGCGGCAGCGATGATGGTGTAAATGTATGTTTGCACATGAATTTATATGACTAACGCCTGAATTGGCGATGGATGGTGGCGATTGGTGCTCTCTGGCCAGGGTTTTCATCCCTTCCCAGAGAGTTGATGAGTTGGTGTGGTGATGCATTGGATGATTCGTAGAATTTTAATGATTTTTGTTTTATGAGGTGATAAAATGATGGCTGTCCTAACATTGCTCTGATCTCCTCATTGCTCGAGAACCATGGAGCGTCTGCAACTATACGGAAGGCTTTGTTCTGGATGATTTCCAACTGTTTAAGGTTGGTGTCTGCTGCCATACTCCACGCTTCTGAACCGTAGAGCATGGCTGGCAGGATGATCGTTTTCCAAATTTTGAGCTTGGCAGGTATTGTGAGTCCCCTGCCTTTAAGGAGAGGATATAACTGAAAGAGCCGGGCGGAGCCCTTGTTTCTGGCCTCTTTAATGTGATGCACAAATGTCAGATTCTTATCCAGTTTTAGCCCGAGGTAGGTAACTACTTCTCTCCAGGGTAGTACCTGGTTGTTGTGCGTGATGTTCACTATGGGGCGTTTGATTTTGTGGCTGAATAAGATAGTCTGGCATTTGTCTGCGTTTATCTTTATCTTCCATAGATTGCACCACTTTGTCACTTTGTCTAGGTGTCGTTGTAGGCGGTAGGCTAAATAGTTGATGTTTCTGCCACTGTGGTATAATGCAGTATCATCTGCATATAGGGCAATGTTGCCGCCCGGCTCCTTCGGCAGATCGTTTGTGTATAGTAGATATAGGAGGGGGCCAAGCACAGATCCCTGTGGGACACCCGCTTCTATTTGTTTTAGCTCGCTGTTTGCTCGGTCAACTGTAGAGTAGAATTTTCTTTCCACCAGGAAAGAGTGGACTATTTTAAGCAGGTGAAGTGGGCAGTTCATCTTCGACAGTTTGTATAGCAGACCGCCATGCCAAACCCGGTCGAACGCTTTTTCAATGTCCAGGAAAATGGCAGCTGTGCTATTGCCCTGGCTCTTCTCTGTGCAGATGTGCTCCACCAGACGAATGGCTTGTTGTGTTGTGCTATGCCCAGCACGAAATCCAAATTGCTCGGCGATAAGGATGTTGTTGGCGGATAGGAATTGTAGTAGGGAGTTTTGGATGAGGATTTCAAGTAATTTTGATAGATGGTTGAGCAGGGAGATTGGTCGATGGTTTTGAGGGAATAGGTGATCTTTATTTGGTTTTGGGATTGAAATTACTTTAGCAACCTTCCAGGTTGAAGGGAAATACTGAGTTGTAAGACAATTATTTAGGATGGCAGTGAGATGGGAGATTGCAGGTTGGGGGAGGGCCTTAAGGAAGGGTGGTTTGATGTTGTCAGGACCAGGGGCTTTTGCAGTGCCGATTCGCCTGATGATAGCTGCAACTACACGCTCGCTAGTCAGTTCGAAGGTCGTGTCGGACCTGGCGCGAAGTCTGCGATGGAGGTGTCGTTCCACCCGCTGTTCCAGGGCATCTGCTTCGTCCTCGTCGTCCTCTATGACATTCTCCTGGAATTGGAGCTCGAGGGTGTTTGACATGGCAGTCGCTTTGTCCTCTGGTGTGTAAACCAACCCGTTCTGCCCGTGTAGTGGTCTGTTGGCTTTGTGGGGTTGCCGCCTAGCTTTTATTATCCCCCAGAACTTTTCCGGATTTCTCTCAGCTGCCTGAAGACTTTGTTCCCACCTGGAACATCTCAGGAGTTTCAGTCTTGTCTGTATTTCATGGCCCATCTGGGTCATGCGTCTCCTATCCTGAGGGTCTCGGAAGGTCTGCCATCTTTTACGCGTGCGGTTTTTGTCCGATATTAGCTGTGCTAGTTCTGGGGGCAGGTTGGATCGCCCATTGTTATGTGTGATTTTGGTGGTGGCAGCCTTTCCACACGCCTTGATAATGTTGGTAAACTCCTCTATGGCTAGATCTATTTCCGCGTGGGTTGGCATGTCTGGTGCATGGTCTGGGATGTGTGAGGCAACCAGTTGCTTGTATCTCTCCCAGTCAGTGTACAGTGTTGTGTGTACTCTGTTGTTGGGAACGTCCTGATCTCCCTCAAATCTGAGTACCACAGGGCTGTGATCTGAGTTAAGACTGTTGACAACTTCTGTAGTGGTTGCTAGATTGATATTTTTTAGTAAAAATATGTCAAGTATGTCTGGTCGACACCTTGAATCATACGGGAAGTGAGTAGGCTCGTCTGGAGAGACAACCTGCACTGCTGGATGGTTATCAAGATACCTTAATAACCGATTTCCACTGGTGTTCGTGGTGCGGCAACCCCATGCCCTGTGCTTGGCGTTCAGGTCCCCTCCTACTATTGTATTGTGACTGCCATTCAGGAGACCGTCCAGGTCGTGGGGAAATAGTGTTGTGCTCGGTGGATGGTATACTGCCACCAGGTGTGTGGGGCGGTTGTTGAGAACAACCTCTACCGCTGTTGCCTCTGTGTTAATCAGTCTTGGTACAGGTACCTGGCGATGGCATATGCGCCGTTTTATTAGGATACCTGTACCGCCACCTTGCCTGTTAGGACGGTCCGTCCTAATTAGTTGATAGTTGCGGACCTGAAAGGTGTCGTCAGGGGTGAGATGGGTCTCACTGAGGAGAGCCACATCGATTCCATGATCGTCCAAGAACATCTCGAGCTCGAACCTGTCGTGATAGATGCCATCTGCATTCCAGATGGCGATGGTGATATGTTGCTTCTCATCTTCATTTGCCATTGGAAAGCAGTGGTAGGATGTTGGTGGCGAGTATTGTGATTGTTGAAATTAAGTCTGGGGCTGCTGCTACTTTGGTGCATAGCTGGGTTATGCCTTCAAGGACGGCTGGTGAAATGAGGGACTTAATGAGCGCCCAAATCTTTGATAGGAACTGGAGTGGCTGTTCTTGTTCGATCTGAACAGAACTTTCCTGTGCAGTGGTCTGGCCACTGACGATGTTAGTAGTGTTGTTGGAATCTGCTGGTGCAGCTGTGGCTTGGGCGGATTCGGTGGGTATGGCTTGGGCTGGTATGGCCCTTGGTGGTTGTACATTTGTAGCCTTTGATGTTGAGGGCAGTGGCGTTGTCTCTGCCTTCTTTGTTTCAGGTTGGGTTGGGATGGGGAGGGGTGTGGTTTGTGCGGGAGAGACGACCTGTGGGGGTGGGGTTCTTTTTACAGGCAGAGTTGCCTTGAGGGGGGATCTTTGCGGCTTTGGTTTAGGGGTATTTGAGGGGGGAGGAGTGCGCCCAGTTTTCACAACCTCGGCTAAGGTTCTAATGCCGGTAGGGCTATCGTCTTGGTGTGACTGATGTTGTGGAGTGGATGGTTCTGTACTCCTCTGGGTTTGAGTAGGGTTGGGAGGACTTGTTTCTGCTCTAGTAGGAGTCGGGGATGGTGGGGGGTTTACTTCTTCCATGGATAGTGCTGGAGGGGGGTTGGAGTTTTTCTGTGGCGCCCTAGGAAGTGGTTCCTGCCTTCTAGGAGCTGATGCTCGCTGTCGCTCCCACGCCTGGACGATCTTCAGTCGTTCTGGGCAGCCCCTGAAGGAGGCTGGATGGTTGCCCCTACAGTTGGCACATATGGCCGGTTCTTCTCTTTTCTTTGTGCAGGCGCCAGAAAGATGCGGTCCTGCACATTTAACGCACCTGGGGGCGAGTTCGCATTGGTTTGCCCCATGTCGAAATCTCTGGCATAGATAGCACTGTGTCGGCCCACTTGGTTTTTGGTATAATTCTATGGTAACCTTCATATGAAGTAGTCTCTCCACTTTGAATATTTTCCTAGCCTCCGCCGTGTTCAATAGATTGACCTGGAAATTGGCCGTTTTTCGTCTTGGCGCTGATACTATGTTTCCAGAGTCATCGATTTCTGTCTGCGGCTTAGACATTTGGAATACGTCTTGCACCGGAAAGCCCTTCTCGGCGAGTGCGTTCTTGACGTCCTCTGGGGTCCAGTAGGGCGTCAGTCTTTTAACGACGACCTTCAGTGTACTCTTCGGGTCGTCGTTGTACGTGAAGAATTCTAGATTACGCTTCCTGAATTCTTGCTTGAGGTATTGGAAATCCTCTGGGTTAGTAGCCTGATAGACAATGCTATCACCCTTGTACGTGGTACTGAGGGCACCCATTAGCTTTCCTTGAATTTGTCCTATCAAGGTCGTGTACCCTTTGGTCTCGAACACAGTGATAGGGGGAACCCTTCGACCTCTGTTAGTTCTTTGGTTTCTATTTTGTGTGGGGCCCCCTTGCGCCTGGGGAGCTACTGTACTTATTTTCTCCTGTCCCCTGTTGCCGCCCTCTGACGTCGTCTGGGTGGCCTTTGGCGTTGGTGCTGCGCTTTCTGCGTTCGCACTGATATCTGTTGGTTTTTGGGGGCGGTCAGATTTCGTGATTTCGATTTCTGTGCCCTGGCATTGCTGTGGCAGAACAGGATTTACCTGTTCTGCCGTTTCGACGTGTTTTGGGTTTTCTTTTGCTGAGGCAGGTGGCGTGTGCAGTTGAATTTCTTCTGCAATAGCGGGTTGCAGGGGCTGCCCAGATTTTTCCTGTTTTTGAAGCAGCCTCCCGCTTCGCCGCAGACGTCCCTCGCCCAGTGACGAGATAGAGCTGCTGTCACTGTCGGTGGCAATGACAAGATTGTCAGAGTCCGAGCTAGTGACTGAAGATGGTGATGGGGGTGGGTGGTCCATAGATGAAGAAAGAGATGATGATGTAGTCGCGATAGATGTCGGGTCCACACTGTGTGAGTCGCCGCTTGGATGTCGATCCTGTGGGTGCCCCATAGTGGGGCAACCGTGAAACGAAACGGTTTACTGAATTTGTCCTATATTTCGACAATTTCCGTGCCGGTGACCTTTCCCTACACCTAGCAGGCGCGGGATACCACCAAGGGCCTCACAGTCAGTCTGTTTGACTGTGTGGCTCGGCGGGTCCCTGGACTGCAGCTTCCCTAACACCTATGGCACAGAAATTCTCGAACAATATCGCTGATTTATAGTCGCCTACTTGCGGCGCGATGTTCTTCTTTCTTCTCGATCTATCCCATGTCAGAACGAGCGCTCAGTGGTCCAGAATTCCGTCCCCGGTCTTGAGTGTGCAGCACGACTTTTGCTTTTCTAGAATCGACAGTTTTGCTTTTCCTGAAAACACACACTCGACCACGTCCGGAAACCCAGAACAAAGCGCGACCCGCTAGCCCTGACGGTACGGCAAAACACGCCGCTATAGCGCGAGCACGCAAGGCGGCGACCAAGCACACGAGAAGCAAGCAACGAGGCGAGCTCTGGACAAAGGCGGCGAGAGCGCGCGGTGGGAATTTCCAGGGCTGGGAGCACAATAGCGGCGCGGAGCACAGGTAGACGCACGTCCGTCCGCTTCGCAGTCCCACCTCTTGGCACCCGCCGCCAGCCGCCGCCGCACCTTTACCAGCTCGCCCTGTTGCGGCCGCCGACCAATGGGGCGCGCGCGCAACCGGCCGCCGCACCCGAGCCCATAAAGCACCCCCACCCCGGCTGCGCCGGCACGCATTCGGAGTTAGTCTTCCGACGAGAGCGGACGTGTCGCGCGAGAGCTCGTTATGTCTACGGACGCTACTCCGGCTGAGGGTGTGGCGGATCGCCGTCCGGCGGAGAATACTTCGTCGGCGGCCTCATCCGGCCCCCCACCTATGATGACCAGGCAACGCCTCCGTGAGAACGATCTGTTGACGACCTGTGCAAGGACTTTGGATATCGGTATGGATTGCACTCCTGATTCTTCAGGCGACGATGACGACGGCCACCAGCAGCATAGTCGTAAGCGCACCGGCGACGCCGCCACCGAAGCAGATGACGGTTTCCGGAAGCCACCAAAGAAGAAGGTCTCGAAGCAGCCGCAGCGGCGGCCTGACACGGACGCGGTGCCAACGTCTAACCGCTACGACGTCATTCAAGACGGCGCGGACGGCGTTCCACCGCCCCAGCAGCAGCAGCAACAGCAGGGGGCGCAGCAGCAACCGTCCCAACCTCAGCTGCAGCGGAAGGTGCCGCCCATTGTGTTGCAGTTTAAGAATTCCTACAAGCAACTGCACACGTGGTTAAAGGAACATTGTAAGCAGTCATTTACTGCCAAGCAGACGGGGGGTGATACCCTCAAACTCAGCCTCTCCTGTACTGAGGATTATGTGACTGTAATGGATATGGTTGGGCGAGAGGGTATCCCCATGTATACCTATCCAGCGGTACGTCCGCCGACTCTGAAGGCGCTGTTGAAGCACATTCCGGCGTCTCTCACCCATGACGAACTGAAGGAAGAACTGGAGGACCTCGGCTTCGTCGCGACGGTGGTGGATTACCATCGTATGCCCGGGACCAATCAGCTTACTGGCCACCGCGTCGTCGTCCTGCAGGACACTCCTCGGCATCGGGAAATATTCCAGCTAACCAGGATTTACGACCTCTCCGTCACCGTGGAACGTCTGCGGAAGTCCCGTGGCCCGGTCCAATGCTTCCGGTGCCAAGGGTTCAACCACGTGGCCCGTCACTGCACTATGCCGCCTATGTGCGTCAAGTGTGGTGCTGGCCACGACAGCCGCCTTTGTCCACGAAGCAAGGAAGAGCCGCCCGTCTGTGGCCTGTGTGGAGGCAGTCATCCTGCCAATTTTCGTTCCTGCGCGAAGCATAAGGAGGCTAGCCGTCGGCAGCGGGGTCTTCCTCCCGTCCCGCCTTCCCGACGTGCTGATACCCGCCGGCGGCGCCAACCGCCGCCCACACGGCCGGCCAATGACAACCGTACGTGGCCCTCCCTCATGGAACGCCGGTCCGCGAGGATCCAGCCCGGTATCACAGTGGCCGATGCCCTGAAGGGCGTCTCCCACCCACGGGCTACTGCAGCTGCCGAGGTGCCAAG
This sequence comes from Schistocerca piceifrons, assembly GCF_021461385.2. Classification (NCBI taxonomy): domain Eukaryota; kingdom Metazoa; phylum Arthropoda; class Insecta; order Orthoptera; family Acrididae; genus Schistocerca; species Schistocerca piceifrons. The sequence continues at coordinate 58,548 of NW_025726941.1, read as the reverse complement.
CGTCCCGCCGCCTCTTCCGCGCCAGGACCGCCAGCCAGCTTCTCCTTCACCCACTGCGGTGCCTACTGTTGGGCTCCATGACGTTTTCCAGCTGCTGCAGCATCTGACCACGATGGTGACCGAGTTGACCCATGCCATCGTCAACCTGCCTGCAACCATCGCCGCCACGGTGGAGGCGACGATCTCACGCAGCCTTCAGGCTCCTACTGCAGACACTTCCGTAGCCCAGCATGCCTAGACGCCGCCGCTTGGATGATTTCCGCATCGTGGCTTATAACGCCGCCAACCTCACCTACGACCTTGAGGAGCTCCGGCAGTTCTTGTTTGAACATGACGTGGACATATGCCTGGTGAATGAGACGTTTCTCAAACCAGGCATCCGCTCCAACATCGCAAATTACCGATGCTTTCGGACCGACAGACCGACGCAGGGGGGTGGCACGGCGATCTTCATCCGCTCCTCCATCCCGCATTGTGAAATTCAACCGCCTGCCATCGGGTCTATAGAAGTCACTGCTGTCCAGGTTGAAACAGCCACTGGACCAGTCACGTTTATGGCTGTCTACCGGAGCCCTCGCCGCCAGCTCCTCATCGATGATGCCCGTCTCCTTCTACGGACTCCAGGCAAATATTTCATCGCAGGTGACCTCAATTGCAAACATGCGGCCTGGAATTCATTGGTCACTAATCGTAATGGGCGCCTTCTACTCCAGGCCAGTGAAGAGGTGAATGCGTATGTCTGTGGTCCCGTGGAGCCAACGTGTTATCCAAGCAGAGGGAGGCCTGACGTACTTGACATCGCTATTACTCGGGGACTTAATCAGTTCCTGACTGCTGACGTTCTCCACGCCCTGAACTCCGACCACCTGCCAGTTCTCTTTCAACTGGACGTCGCCCCGGTGCAGAGTACAGGCCGCCTCAATCTCAACCGCACGGACTGGCCGTGCTTTCAGCGTCGAGTTACTGCAGCCCTGCAGCGACAGGTGGATGGCGTCGGAGTTCACGAGGCCTCTGCAGCCCAGTTTGCTGATACACTCACAGCAGCTCTGGTGGGAGCGACGCCCCGCCCGCGCACCAGCACAGTCGCATCTTCCGCTCTCCCAGCGGAAATCCTCCAGGACATCCGCACACGTAATCGCCTCTGCAAGGAATGGCGTGTGACCAGGGCCCCACAGCTGAAGCGCCACATCAACAGCCTGCGCCGTGACATCAAGGCCGCAATTGTCCAGCATAAGAATCGACGCTGGGCTGAGAAACTGCAGGCGTTCACCCCTGACCCCATGCACTGGAATGCGGTCCGCTTTTTTACGAAGCGCAGGACACGGATGCCCCCTCTTGCAACACCGACTGGGACGGCCTATCTACATGAGGATAAGGCGAATCTCCTTGCGGACATCTTTCAGGAGAATTTTACCCCCCTTCAAGAAGATGTGGACCAGCTACACGTCGACCAGGTTGACGCAGCGGTGCAGACCATCCTCCACGGGGACGGGGAGGAGGACCGTGACGACATACCACCTATTTCAGTGGCCGAAGTCCGTGCAAGCATCAAGGCTCTCCCGGCGTCCAAGGCTCCAGGTGTTGACGACGTTACCGGCCGGGTCCTGAAGAACCTGCCGCTCCTGGCTGTGGTTCATCTCACTGCCATCTTCAATTGGGTTCTGCGGACTCGCACCTACCCTGCAGCGTGGAAGCACTCCATCGTTATTGCTGTTCCTAAGCCGGGCAAGGATCGGAAGGACCCAAAATCCTACCGGCCTATCAGTTTGCTTCCGCACATCAGCAAGCTGTTTGAGCGGCTTCTTCTTCAGCGACTCCGGACCATCCTGGATATTCGGGAAATCCTCCCCCCGGAACAGTTTGGATTCCGCAGCGGCCACTCCACGACCCAGCAGATTGTACGTGTTGTGGAGTACATCACTCGCGCCTTCAACAACCGGGAGTACTGTGGAGCGGTTCTTCTAGATGTCACGAAGGCCTTTGACAGTGTTTGGCATGCTGGACTTCTCTGGAAGATGGACCACCTTGGCATTCCCCGAGCGTACGTGCGCCTCATTGCGTCGTACCTGCAGCACCGTACTTTTGCTGTCCGCGTTGACGCGGCTCTCTCCACTGCAAGACCTATCGTCGCCGGGGTGCCGCAGGGCTCCGTCCTGGGCCCCGTCCTTTATACTATATTTACCTCGGACCTTCCGACGTCGCCCCGAGTGGAGAAAGCCGTCTACGCCGACGATACGATGCTCTACACCAGGAGCCGGTGGCATGCCGCCATGCATTCCCGGTTGCAGCAGGCATGCGACGACCTCGAGATCTGGGCAGCTCGCTGGCGCATCCGGTTCAACCCCCTGAAGACGCAGGCCATCGTCTTTACGAGGAAGACGACGATGCCGGCCCCGCCACTTCGACTCTATGGGACCGCCCTCCCCTGGCAGAAGACCGTCCGGTACCTGGGCGTTATCATGGACGATCGCCTACTGTGGAAGCCACACATCGACGCCGTGCGTGCCAAAGTCCACCAGCGGATGGGTGCGCTGTACCCGTTCCTTAATGAAGGGTCTGAACTCTCCATCCGGAATGGCCTCCTCATCTTCCGCTTATTTATACGACCAATTGTGGACTACGCGTGTGAGGCCTGGGGCAATGCGGCTCCCACGCATATTCAGCGTCTTCAGGCGCAACAGAATAAGATCCTCCGGCGGGTCTTCCATGTACACCCGCAGTTTCCGCATCAATACCTCCACCATGCAGCTGATGAACTGGAAGTGATGCCCCGCATCCAGCAGAATGCCGGCAGTTTTTACCGACGGTCGCGCGCCTCTGCCAATCCCCTCATTCGAGACGTTGGCGCACCTCAAGATGTTCGTGACCGCTATCAGCGGCCTGTTGCACTCCTCGACCGCTGAGACTCGGGAGTGCACCCAGCGGACGCTGCTTGCAGCTCCGTCCCTATGATTTTCTTTTTATGATCCCGCATACCCCGATGCCATACAACAAATAAAGAAGTTCAACACACCCTTTCTCCTCTGACGAATGCAGGCAATGCCGTCAGGTAAATCCTGTGTTGCTCTCCTCTTCTTGGGACATAACGACTGGCGGATGGGCGCCGGCACGCACTCCGCTGCTCGACTCGCTGCCGCTCGCACCGGTCGTTTTTCGTTTCCGTTTCGTGTGCACCGTCGCTAGCCCATCGCCATGTCCGGACGCGGAAAGGGAGGCAAAGTCAAGGGCAAGTCAAAGTCCCGCTCAAGCAGGGCTGGGCTCCAGTTCCCGGTCGGCAGAATCCACCGCCTCCTGCGCAAGGGAAACTACGCAGAGCGCGTCGGCGCCGGGGCCCCCGTCTACCTCGCCGCCGTCATGGAGTACCTCGCGGCTGAGGTGCTCGAGCTGGCCGGAAACGCGGCCCGCGACAACAAGAAGACGCGCATCATCCCGCGCCACCTGCAGCTTGCCATCCGCAACGACGAGGAGCTCAACAAGCTCCTGTCGGGCGTCACCATCGCACAGGGTGGTGTCCTGCCCAACATCCAGGCCGTCCTGCTGCCAAAGAAGACCGAGAAGAAGGCCTAAAGGAGGCCAGGCAATCGCAGCGCCGCGTGCTCCCCTGCACGCAACGCGCTTTGCCGGCTCGGCCCACAACAATCGGCCCTTTTCAGGGCCACCACACAAACCTACGTCCAAAGCAAAATTTCAGTCGTCCTCGCCGCACCTTGTTTTGTTTTAACTTTGCACAGCCGCCGCCGGCGCACGTCCGCCATCTTGTCGTCCACACAGCCCGTGTGGCCCAACACACACACACACACACACACATTTTGCACCGTCGCAGTCGCCTTCCAAACCGACAACGGCAGCAATAATGACCATTGTTAAAGGGAGGCGTGTCGACACACCGCCCTCCACTCCCGCGCGCAACGGCCGTCGACACGAACGAAACAGCTGATCCGGCCGCCTATGCCCACACGCCTTGCCTCGGAAACCCCAACGCCGCCGCAAACAAACACACAGAGACAAACCACGCAAGCAAATAATCACCGCCTCTCGCACAACAACACACAGCCCGCCATCTCCGTCGCGATCGATACAAAGACACACAATAACAAACACACAAACGAAGCAGCTCCACACACAGCCAGCCACATGACACGTTTCCTTTCCTTCTCCCCTCCCAGTCACATCACGTCGCTCAAACGGAAAGAAACAAACAAACAAACAACACAGCGCACACACGCAGCAACAACACAGACTCTTTCGCACTTTTCAACTTCCGAACAGTGTGGTGGCCCTGAAAAGGGCCGTTTTCTAGTCTCTCCCACCCACAAGCACGGCCGCGGGAAGGCCAGCGCCCGCTGCGACGCAGCCTAACCGCCGAAACCGTACAGGGTGCGCCCCTGCCTCTTCAGGGCGTACACCACGTCCATGGCCGTCACAGTCTTGCGCTTGGCGTGCTCAGTGTACGTCACCGCGTCGCGGATCACGTTCTCCAGGAACACCTTCAGCACCCCGCGGGTCTCCTCGTAGATCAGACCAGAGATGCGCTTCACGCCGCCCCTGCGAGCCAGGCGGCGGATGGCGGGCTTCGTGATGCCCTGGATGTTGTCGCGCAACACCTTGCGGTGCCGCTTGGCGCCACCCTTGCCGAGCCCCTTTCCTCCCTTGCCGCGGCCTGTCATCCTTCCTTCCTTCCTCGGGCAAAGCAACAACGTGCACACACAAACAGCAGCTGCAGCGGCTGGCGAGTCGGCTACGGTCTGCGCCCAGCGCGCCCGCCGCCCCCCTATATAGACTCTGGCCCGCCCTCCCCCCACCACGCGCAACCGAGGGCATATAAGCGCAGCACGGAGGCGCGCGGGCCCGTTGTCAAGGCAGCACCGGACGCCGCGCCGCACCTAACCTCCACGCACGCCGCTCCGCTACCGCTACCGCTACCGCCATGGCCCGCACAAAGCAAACGGCCCGCAAGTCCACCGGCGGAAAGGCGCCGCGCAAACAGCTCGCCACCAAGGCGGCGAGGAAGAGCGCGCCCGCCACCGGAGGCGTCAAGAAGCCCCACCGCTACAGGCCGGGCACCGTCGCCCTGCGAGAAATCAGGCGCTACCAGAAGAGCACAGAGCTGCTCATCCGCAAGCTGCCATTCCAGCGCCTAGTGCGCGAGATCGCCCAGGACTTCAAGACCGACCTGCGCTTCCAGAGCTCCGCAGTCATGGCCCTGCAGGAGGCCAGCGAGGCCTACCTCGTCGGCCTCTTCGAAGACACCAACCTGTGCGCAATCCACGCCAAGCGCGTCACCATCATGCCCAAGGACATCCAGCTCGCGCGCCGCATCCGCGGCGAGCGCGCCTAAACCGCGCCGCGGCACCGCACCGCACAAACAAAAACGGCCCTTTTCAGGGCCACTAACGTCTCTCCGTCGCGAGCAAACTTTGTCGGTCGCCTGCCTCTCGCCCCGCAACCCAAAAACAAAAACCACCACTTCCCGTCCGTCCGCCACACCCGCTCACTCTGCCTGCCTGCTAGCAGCGCGCAACAATCACACATCATCCCTCCCCGGCGCTCAAAGCGCACAATGCCCAACGGCCGACGTCACACCGCACGGGTGGCTGGCCGGCCGCCGCCGCTTTCGTTTCGAAAACAAAAAAACCCGCACTCCACTCCGACGGCCAACGGCCAGGCAGGCGCGCTCGCTCGCTCTACACGCCACCGAAATCCCCGCCGACTCCTTCCGCATCTCAACGTGCCCCCCGTTGCAAAACATAACACACACACACACACACACACAAAGGAACAAAACAAAACAAAGACCAGACACGACTCGACAAGACAGACATCCGAGAAGAACGAACGCAGGCAAGCCAACCAACGTATTCAAACAAAACAACGTGACAGAAAACCAACCGTCGGCCGCCGCCACAAACACGGCGACAATCAACCACGACAACAACAACAACAACAACAACAACAACAACACCGCTTACCGCTACCGCCGCCCACACCCGCCACCGACCCCCGCAATCCAACCACCACGGCACGCAAACAGCATCCCCACGGGCATACAGAAACGCCAGACAGACACCCACACCAAACGCAACACGACAATCAAAACCTTCCCCGACATGCTTTGATGGCCCTGAGAAGGGCCGTTTTGGGCCGCGCGTCTCTTGCGCGCCACTAGACGACGACGGGGGGTGGGGACGACGGAGTCAAGCGCCAAACCCTTCCTTTCCCATCTCTTTCTCCTCTACTCTACTTCTTCTTCTTGGGCGAAGCCTTCGCCTTAGACGGCGTCGTCGCCTTCTTCGGGCGCGGCGCCTTCGGCTTCTTCGTCGGAACCTTGGCGGCCTTCTTCGCCTTCGACGGCGACTTGGCCTTGGCCGGCTTGGCCGCAGCCGCCTTCTTCGCACCCGCGGGAGCGGCCGACGCCGCAGACGCCTTCTTGGCGGCGCCCGCCTTCCGACCGGTCGCCGCCTTCACGCCACCAGCCTTCTTTGCGCCGGCCGCACGGGCGCCCTTCTTCTCCTTGCTGGCCGGAGCGGCGCGCTTCTTCTTGGCACCGCCAGCACGAGCCTTGCCGCCCTCGGCCGCCCCCCCGCCGCCGGCGCCGGCAAGCTTGAACGAGCCGGACGCGCCCTTCCCCTTCGTCTGCACCAGCTCGCCCGCCACGACGGCCGACTTGAGGTACTTCTTGATAAACGGCGCCAGCTTCTCCGCGTCCAGCTTGTAGTGCGCGGCTATGTACTTCTTGATCGCCTGCAGCGACGACCCGCCGCGCTCCTTCAGACTCTTGATGGCGGCCGTCACCATCTCAGAGGTGCGCGGGTGCGCAGGCTTGGCGCGCGGCTTCTTCGCAGACGACGCAGACTTGGCCTTCTTCGTAGTGCCGGTGGCGGCGGGTGCCGCAGCAGTCTCGTTCGTAGCCGCCTGATCTGCCATTTCGACGACGCGCGTAACACACAGCGAGAGCGAGCGGGACGGCAGGCAGGCACGCAAGCACAGCACAGCAGCAGAGCAGAGAATCACAAGGCCCAGCCAGTGTCGCGGGCGGGCGCGGACGGCCGAGAGAGCGGCCGCCACTCTGCGCGCCGCCGCGCCGCGCCTCCCGCGCTTGCTACCGCCCAACGTCCGACAGCCTGTGCGGAGCAGCCCCAAACCTGCGCCACAACCGCCCGCGCCTTTCAAACCACCGAGGATGGGGCTACACACAGCCACACCACAGTCGCCAACCAGTCGCCACGGCAGCGCCGCAAACCACGGCCAAACTGCAGCTACCGCGCGCTACAGCCTGGGTCGGCCCGCCGAGAATCGCCGCCCCCGCCCAAATGCCGCCCCCACAGCCCCAGCCGACGACCCGCCACAATGGCCAAACCTTCGGCAAAACTCCCACACCGTCGCCGCGGCAGCCCGGCCAGCGCGGCCGGCGCCACAGCCACACAAGCCGAGGCGTGCGGCGATGACGGCCGTGCAAACGCGCCTCCGCCGCCCCATCGCCTTCCGTCGCCCTCCCGCCGTTTCCCGATCGGCCCGCAGCCGTCGGGCCACATCGCGCGCCGTCCTCCTCCTCTCGCCCGCCAACATTCACAGCCGTTTCTCAACAATTGCCCGCCGCAAACGGACGCCGCCTGCGCAACAGGCGCCGCCGCCCCTCGCCGCTTCCGACCCAACCCCTCGACCGAGGCAAACCGCAATCCGAATCTACAGACCAACCCAATCTGCCGTCAAGCACACACGACAGCCGACCTTACACGTTACGCGTTACACATTACGTTTACACGTCTACGTTAGGTTAGGTTAGGTGGACGTGGGTTAGGTTAAGGGGACTTGGGTTAGGTTAAGCGTCAAACTTAGGTTAAGCATTCAAACACGTCAGGCGTCAGAGGTTAGGTTAGGTTAGGTTAGGTTAGGTTACACGTTAGGTTAAGGGGTCGGTGCTAGGTTAAGAAGCGTCAAACGTAGGTTAAAAAAGCGTTCAAACGTGAGGCGTGAGCCGGACAGCTTACCTTACGTAGACGTTAGGGGCTCACAGGCTGAGCTCACCTCGCCACACCACAGGTTAGGTTAGGTTAGGTTCGGTTCGGTTCGGTTCGCTCGGCTCAGCGTAAAGCGCCGAGGTCAGGGTTACGTTCGTTCACCTTCGGGCGCCACACTTTCGGTTGAAAGGTCGCGACGGGACGACGTCGGCAGGCACGCCGCAAACGAACAAAAACGTACAGACGACGTCGGAAACCGCCGACAGACGGGGGAGCAGCACGACCACGACCAGACACCGAGCGCGAACGAGACACACGCGAACCACCCCCACCGGCCAAAGGGCACCACACAACAACCCAGAGCACCACGTGTCGACACCAGAGCAACCCGCCGCTCACGCGACATGGCTGGCACCGAAGGGCAACCGCCCGCAACTGCGCTTTCCGCGCCGGCCCGGATGCACGTCGTGCTACAACAACACCACTACCGTACACAGCCGCTGTTCACAACATCACTATCAATGGCGCGCCCGCGGCTCGCCGCCGTCGCAGTCGCAGCCCCAACGCCAGCACCTTTGCACCACCATTCACACGCACCGCAACACAGCTCGCCGACACAGCCGAACAAAACAAACACCACACAACAACAGCAACAACGCCGCCGCCTCTACTTGTGCCGGCGACCCACCCCGCCGATGGCGCACCTTTCGCCAGCCGGCAATCGACACACACGCACCCACCCACCGGGGCCCAGTGCAAAAAAAAAAAAAAAAAAAACACACAAAAACAAAAAAACCAAACAACACAAACGACACGGGAAGCGCACACCGCCACTTCGCGCGCACGCCACCAACCAGTCGTCGTCTCAAAATAACAAACACAAACAAAATAAACTAACAACTAGGGCAACACAAAACCAAAACGCCTCGCACGAACCGCCCACAAAAAGGACAAGCACACGCACAGCCTCTGCTGACGACCACGACGCAGCGGCACGCTGCTCCTGTCCCGCGCCCCGCGCCCCACTCGATTCACAACTCACGCGACACCGTCAACGACGGGCTCGCTTCCCGCAACCTACCACCTTTCCGCCACGACGCACAGCCCCAGCCCCACCCGACGACGCCCGTGGCAACGACTGCACTTTCACCACCGCCTCCCCCTTCCCCCCCCAAAACACACACACACACACACACACACACACACACACACACACACACACACAGCCAGCCAAAAACGCACTCGCGACCCACACATGCACGTGCATCGGCACACGCCAACCAGTCAACGTCGACAACCACACGCAAGGCTCGAAACGAAACCGGCGTCCTTCCACGTTGCCATCAAGCTACGCGACACAAGACACAAGGAACCAACACAACAGCCGGCCCCACTAATTCCCACTCTGACGCCGCAAAAAGCACACCGAAACCGCCAAACGCACGCACATTCCCCTTCGCACTGACACCACCGACCGGCTCGCTACCACACACCTCTCGGCAGCCGTTTCACGCCAATTCGCCACACCGCCCACACAGTCGACAAGCGCCCGCCCTGTACGGCACACGCAACGACGCAGCGCAGCAAAGGGCGCCCGCAACACATACCTCTCCGCCGCCCGACGCGCCAACCGCCACACCACACCGCCAGCCACTCGCAAATTGTGCACTGCCACCAGCCACACGTCCAACACGCCGCGCCGCCTCCGGCCGCCCGCCAGGGGGCGCTCACGTCCGCGACAACAGCGCGGCCCGCCGGGCCGGGCCGGGCCGGGCCGAACCGAACCGAGCCGCCGCTGCTCTGCACTCGGCACGGCCACACCCTGCTGCAGACCGGGCTCGTCCCTCTGTACGCGTCTGCCTGCGCATCAACACAACACGACCTTTTTTTTTTTCTCTCTACCGCCATCCCTCCTCCTCGCGTTTTACTCGTTGTTGCAGCAGCGGCGCACACCTACACATCCACAGCCCCAGCCGAGCCGGCCTCACCTCAGGGCCCGCCGCCAGCGTCTCCTCCTCGGGCACAGGTGCGGTGCTGTGGCCGCCCATCCAACCGCATTGCTGGCCGTCCAGCCACCAGGCGTTCCCACTGCCGCGAGCCACGCCGCGCACCGACCCTGCTGCAGAAAACGAAGCATAGCCAGAGACCGACCGATACACAAAGCAAGCCGTCGCCTCGCCTCTTGTCCTTCCTGCCTTCCTTCCGCCCCCGCCCTTCTCACACCACCGCCTCTCCACTTTCGCCCCCCCCCCCCTCCTTTTTTTTTTTTGTTTTCTTCTTTCTTTCTTTCTTTCTTTTGGCCCTCTCTCCTTCCCGCCATGGCGGTTACGGCACCGCCTGCAGCGGCAGATTTTTTGCGCCCACACGCCTACTCCTACCACCATTAACCTTGCCCTGCCCTGCCCTGCCCATCAACGTCGCAGTCGAACCGACGCTTGCCAACACACATTACGCGCCGCCGCCACAGCACCTTCCCTTCCCACAACACACCGACGTCATCACACGCACCCAAAACAGGGGCCACGACCGTGTTCCTCGCCCACTCCCATCCCGCACGGTACGCACATTCCCAACTACTACCGCGCACCCTCCCTTTCCAATCTGTGTGTCTCTGTGTCTGTGTCCTGTCCGCGCGTGACGCCTCCCAACATCCGCCGTCCCCCGTCCCGTTTTCGCCCCCATGCCGTCGTCGCGCCGCCTCCTCCCCGTCCACCGCCGCCCCTGTCCGCCCCGCACCACACCATACACCGCTGCTTGTCCCGGCCGTTGCCACCAAAGGCGCCGACCGCAAACGCGCCACGCCGCAGCCCCCGTGCGTCTCGCGCTCGCTTCCATCTCCGTGCCGACGCTGCCTCTCTTCCCACTCGCACTCGACCTCGACAACACAGTCTTTGGCTCCGCCACTGCGTGTTCCGGTGGTACGCACGCTGCAACACGTATGTATTCATTACCAGAGCGATGGCGAGGCATGACAGCATCTCTGTCTGACCAGAGAGTTCTTTATCGCTGCTAGTCGGCGCTTGGACCGCGCCAGACGACAGTAGTGGCACGCACCGGGTCGCCAGGAACAGTTGTTATATATATTGTAGCGCGAGTCGGGAGAGGTAGTAGTCGGTCGACAGTAGTAGCGGGTGGACGGTTGTACTGAGCGGGCGTCGGCGGCGTGCTCTGCTCGTCTCGCGACTCTGGTCACGGTTCGGGACGATGTATAGTATATTGTGTTATAATCAAAAGGTGGTGTGACGCTGCATTGCGCAAATCTGATAACGTATGTTCATTGTACTTATTTTGTTCAACAACAAAAGCCCCACTATTACTTTTTTTCTAAAGTAACTTTTGTCTCTTAACGAAAAACATTCACTTTTTAAAGACTACTTCCTATGGCATTTCCCTCCAAGGAGTGCAATTAATTACCAGCCAGCACTCATTCATTGCACACAGCTGTGTAAGGGGTATCTACAATTGAGGAGCGGATATAAATGCAATTTTTTGTTTTTTTTGTTTTTTTTTTTGTGTGTGTGTGTTGTAACCTCCCAGCAAATTTTAAAATAATGGACAATGTTATTTACGGATGCCAATGGACATTGCGCTAATTGTAACCTCGCCCACAATGAGAGGTATTGAAAATGGCAACAAAAATGTGAAATTCGCAATCTGACTCAAATATAAAGTCTTCACACAACATTTAAAAAAGTCCGTTCAGTGACAAGAAACTTCAATTAAACCGAAATATCGGTCTTTGGCCCTGTGCAAAACAATCAGAATTAAAGTGTTACCTCCGAATAAATGGATGTCACATTTCTGCTCTGGTTGTTGCGCAGCGCTTGGAGGAACTGCATTGCAAATAGTAATATTCTCTTTTTTTGTGATTTTAGTGACATTTTTCTTCAAAGAAGTGGAATGAAATGTGAAGTGCAACGAACTCTTTAGTTCATTAAAAAATTAAATGTTTGAAAAATGCTTTTGAAATAAAAATTATTATTGGGGAACTTGTTGGAGAATAATTACAATAAATACAATTTTTCATTATCTAATGATTGTATTAATTAACAGTATACCTTATTCACCATCTTGACCAGTGTTGCCGACCGCCTACATCACACAACCGCACTCGGCTGCTACTACTGACCGACCGCTCTGCATGACGACTATTAGCGTACTGCACGCGACGACTACTGACAGAGTACAGCCCTCAACTACACAGAGCTACGGACTCGCAACGACTACTGACTGACTGACTGACTGACTGACTGACTGACTGACTGAGAACCGCTCGCAACACGCGCAGTCCAGCGCAAACTCTCTGGTCACAGATGCTACAATGTCTCGCCATCGCTACTATGTTACATACGTGTTTCAGTGTCTTTTTCATTGGGGTAACGATCTTTGGCTCTTTTTATTCTGAATACAGGGCCAAAGGTCAACGCTGCTGCCCTTATACAATTTATCAGGTTTCATTATGTCTGTTGCAATGTTACATACGGTTCACTCTTTCATTAATATTATCGTTGGGTTTGTTTTGTAGGGACGTTAACATTCTGGCACATTTTTATTATCATCGGACTCTCTGCTATTTGTGCAGGGAGGTTATACCTGGGTCCATTTACATTTTAATATTGATAGACTTTTTGTTTTCTTTTTTGTTTCTTGTTGTTTTTCCTTCTTTTTTTTTGTTGTTTTTTTTTTTGTTTTGTTTTTCCCGCTCTCACCACCACCGCCGCATCACGCCTTCCGTTTTCTTGGTTTCTTTTCTGTTCTTCAACTGCTTCAACATCACCGCGCCCCATTTCCACACCACAGCCATCAGCCTCCAAGACGGGCGGGCGCAGTGTGCCATTTCCGGCGCACAAGCACACCCGTACGGTACTCTCCTCGCCCCCACGCCACCAACAACACAGCGACCACGCGGCTTTCAGGCACGGCACGGCACCGGCGAAATGCGCCGCCCCCGCCCCTCCGCGCATCCGTCCGTCTCGCCACGTTCACTGACAGCCGCGTCTGCGGCTACACCACGACAACCACAACACAACACCGCTCCCCTCCCTGGCAACTCACATTGTTTTTCTCCTCCTCTTTTGCACAAACCACAACGCCGAGCACAGGCGCAAGCCACCCACACCGCGCCCCTCCCCGTCCCGTCTTTGGCCGCCGCTCCTCGTTTCCTCGTTTGCCCCCTCCCATCTCCCGAAATGCCATGCCATGCCAGCAGCGTTACGCATGCCCCTCCCCTGTCCACACAACACTACCGCCTAACGAACAGCCTTTTCCGGGCCACATCCAGGGCACGCCCACCTCCAAACACTGCCAATTCACGGACACACACACACACACACACACTCACTTTCTCGACACCTTTCTGTACGGAGGGTGCGTCATCTCGACCGTGACAGAGTGACGGCAACTATCGACGATCCATTTCCCCCCACTGGTAAAACATGTCCACTAACACCTACATACATCATTCAAGTACACAGACAATAGCATACACACAATGGGAGGGCACACGAACATGGACGGCACGGCACTGTCATACACTCTTCCTCAGAACCATATCAACAAACGTTACGTACATCCGGGAAAGCGAAAGCGAAAGCCCAATGCAGCCGTCAAAGGTAACGTTCACCACGGCAGACACTTGCAGCCGCGCCGCCGTTAAACGCATTTCAGTGCGGCTCCAATACGCCTCCGACACGGGAACGTTCCGTTGCTCTACGAATGCGTTTCTCCCCTTTTTCCCTTCCTCTCTCTTTTGCCCCCCCTCCTTGCACTCTTGCCTCATTCCTCACGTTCTGCCCAGACATTCGACCGATCAAAGTCAACCTTTCGTTACCGTTCTCAGCGCGACGGTGTACAACAGTATGACGGGTGTGCCCAAGACTTCGGTTCAGTTGCGTGACGCCGGTCTATCGCGCCGATCGACAGTTACTCAGGGGGCGACGCATCGGACCACGTCACCGACACACAAAACACTTTCAAACAAACAAATACATACCGGATGGACACAGACAAACACGTGTACAGACATTCGCCAAACAAACGACCGCCGCCGTCGTCGTCTAGCGTGCATCTTGAATGACGACATCGGTGTGCGTGCGTCGTACGCAATCAGTCAGACACGGCTATCAAACATCAGAGTCGAATGGTACATCATCGTGCGTGTCGCCGTACACGTACAGTACAATACAACAACAATGCGTCTTAATGGCACGTTCATTTCAACGTCACTCACACACCTCCACGCTGCAGTTACGTCGCACCATTGTCAAACTCGGCGTACAGCAAAGGGAATAGTGGGCGGCAAAAAAAAAACCAAACAAAAACATTTCACATTTCACCCTCGCCATGTATGATGTGCAAAAAAACAAACCCGCAAACGGCCGTCGTTACGGTGACACAAAAGTCGCCGATCACACTGTCCCCCCTCGCAGACGGGTAACACACACACACACACACACACACACACACACACACACACACACCAACAACACCAATGGGTCAAAAACCACGCCAACGAGGCGTGCCACCATTCCACGCCACGGCGACCAACCTCGTGGCCGTACCCCGCGCAACACGCTTTGACGCGCCCCCCCCCCCCCACCCACAATCAAAATGCACACATACATCACAGCCGTCCACACAAACAACAACAACAATTCCGCCCTTCCCGCAAAAGGCAAGTTGGTGGCCCTGAAAAGGGCCGTTTTGCCGCTCTCGCAACGGAGGAGCCTTCTCTCTCCATCCTTCCTTCCATTCCAGAGCCACCTCCTTACTTGGAGCTCGTGTACTTGGTCACCGCCTTCGTGCCCTCGCTCACGGCGTGCTTGGCCAGCTCGCCAGGCAGCAACAGCCGCACAGCGGTCTGGATCTCGCGGGACGTGATGGTCGAGCGCTTGTTGTAGTGCGCCAGGCGAGAAGCCTCGGCCGCAATGCGCTCGAAAATGTCGTTCACGAAGCTGTTCATGATGCTCATCGCCTTCGACGAGATGCCCGTGTCAGGGTGCACCTGCTTCAGCACCTTGTAGATGTAGATGGCATAGCTCTCCTTCCTCTTGCGCTTCTTCTTCTTGTCGCCCTTCGAAATGTTCTTCTGCGCCTTGCCAGCCTTCTTGGCGGCCTTCCCGCTAGTCTTGGGCGGCATCTCGAACCAACGTACGGCAGCAGCAACACCAGTAGCAAGCGCTCCGCTCTAGTCAGCGTCTCCCCACACAGTGGCACCCGCCGCCAGCCGCCGCCGCACCTTTACCAGCTCGCCCTGTTGCGGCCGCCGACCAATGGGGCGCGCGCGCAACCGGCCGCCGCACCCGAGCCCATAAAGCACCCCCACCCCGGCTGCGCCGGCACGCACTCCGCTGCTCGACTCGCTGCCGCTCGCACCGGTCGTTTTTCGTTTCCGTTTCGTGTGCACCGTCGCTAGCCCATCGCCATGTCCGGACGCGGAAAGGGAGGCAAAGTCAAGGGCAAGTCAAAGTCCCGCTCAAGCAGGGCTGGGCTCCAGTTCCCGGTCGGCAGAATCCACCGCCTCCTGCGCAAGGGAAACTACGCAGAGCGCGTCGGCGCCGGGGCCCCCGTCTACCTCGCCGCCGTCATGGAGTACCTCGCGGCTGAGGTGCTCGAGCTGGCCGGAAACGCGGCCCGCGACAACAAGAAGACGCGCATCATCCCGCGCCACCTGCAGCTTGCCATCCGCAACGACGAGGAGCTCAACAAGCTCCTGTCGGGCGTCACCATCGCACAGGGTGGTGTCCTGCCCAACATCCAGGCCGTCCTGCTGCCAAAGAAGACCGAGAAGAAGGCCTAAAGGAGGCCAGGCAATCGCAGCGCCGCGTGCTCCCCTGCACGCAACGCGCTTTGCCGGCTCGGCCCACAACAATCGGCCCTTTTCAGGGCCACCACACAAACCTACGTCCAAAGCAAAATTTCAGTCGTCCTCGCCGCACCTTGTTTTGTTTTAACTTTGCACAGCCGCCGCCGGCGCACGTCCGCCATCTTGTCGTCCACACAGCCCGTGTGGCCCAACACACACACACACACACACACATTTTGCACCGTCGCAGTCGCCTTCCAAACCGACAACGGCAGCAATAATGACCATTGTTAAAGGGAGGCGTGTCGACACACCGCCCTCCACTCCCGCGCGCAACGGCCGTCGACACGAACGAAACAGCTGATCCGGCCGCCTATGCCCACACGCCTTGCCTCGGAAACCCCAACGCCGCCGCAAACAAACACACAGAGACAAACCACGCAAGCAAATAATCACCGCCTCTCGCACAACAACACACAGCCCGCCATCTCCGTCGCGATCGATACAAAGACACACAATAACAAACACACAAACGAAGCAGCTCCACACACAGCCAGCCACATGACACGTTTCCTTTCCTTCTCCCCTCCCAGTCACATCACGTCGCTCAAACGGAAAGAAACAAACAAACAAACAACACAGCGCACACACGCAGCAACAACACAGACTCTTTCGCACTTTTCAACTTCCGAACAGTGTGGTGGCCCTGAAAAGGGCCGTTTTCTAGTCTCTCCCACCCACAAGCACGGCCGCGGGAAGGCCAGCGCCCGCTGCGACGCAGCCTAACCGCCGAAACCGTACAGGGTGCGCCCCTGCCTCTTCAGGGCGTACACCACGTCCATGGCCGTCACAGTCTTGCGCTTGGCGTGCTCAGTGTACGTCACCGCGTCGCGGATCACGTTCTCCAGGAACACCTTCAGCACCCCGCGGGTCTCCTCGTAGATCAGACCAGAGATGCGCTTCACGCCGCCCCTGCGAGCCAGGCGGCGGATGGCGGGCTTCGTGATGCCCTGGATGTTGTCGCGCAACACCTTGCGGTGCCGCTTGGCGCCACCCTTGCCGAGCCCCTTTCCTCCCTTGCCGCGGCCTGTCATCCTTCCTTCCTTCCTCGGGCAAAGCAACAACGTGCACACACAAACAGCAGCTGCAGCGGCTGGCGAGTCGGCTACGGTCTGCGCCCAGCGCGCCCGCCGCCCCCCTATATAGACTCTGGCCCGCCCTCCCCCCACCACGCGCAACCGAGGGCATATAAGCGCAGCACGGAGGCGCGCGGGCCCGTTGTCAAGGCAGCACCGGACGCCGCGCCGCACCTAACCTCCACGCACGCCGCTCCGCTACCGCTACCGCTACCGCCATGGCCCGCACAAAGCAAACGGCCCGCAAGTCCACCGGCGGAAAGGCGCCGCGCAAACAGCTCGCCACCAAGGCGGCGAGGAAGAGCGCGCCCGCCACCGGAGGCGTCAAGAAGCCCCACCGCTACAGGCCGGGCACCGTCGCCCTGCGAGAAATCAGGCGCTACCAGAAGAGCACAGAGCTGCTCATCCGCAAGCTGCCATTCCAGCGCCTAGTGCGCGAGATCGCCCAGGACTTCAAGACCGACCTGCGCTTCCAGAGCTCCGCAGTCATGGCCCTGCAGGAGGCCAGCGAGGCCTACCTCGTCGGCCTCTTCGAAGACACCAACCTGTGCGCAATCCACGCCAAGCGCGTCACCATCATGCCCAAGGACATCCAGCTCGCGCGCCGCATCCGCGGCGAGCGCGCCTAAACCGCGCCGCGGCACCGCACCGCACAAACAAAAACGGCCCTTTTCAGGGCCACTAACGTCTCTCCGTCGCGAGCAAACTTTGTCGGTCGCCTGCCTCTCGCCCCGCAACCCAAAAACAAAAACCACCACTTCCCGTCCGTCCGCCACACCCGCTCACTCTGCCTGCCTGCTAGCAGCGCGCAACAATCACACATCATCCCTCCCCGGCGCTCAAAGCGCACAATGCCCAACGGCCGACGTCACACCGCACGGGTGGCTGGCCGGCCGCCGCCGCTTTCGTTTCGAAAACAAAAAAACCCGCACTCCACTCCGACGGCCAACGGCCAGGCAGGCGCGCTCGCTCGCTCTACACGCCACCGAAATCCCCGCCGACTCCTTCCGCATCTCAACGTGCCCCCCGTTGCAAAACATAACACACACACACACACACACACAAAGGAACAAAACAAAACAAAGACCAGACACGACTCGACAAGACAGACATCCGAGAAGAACGAACGCAGGCAAGCCAACCAACGTATTCAAACAAAACAACGTGACAGAAAACCAACCGTCGGCCGCCGCCACAAACACGGCGACAATCAACCACGACAACAACAACAACAACAACAACAACAACAACACCGCTTACCGCTACCGCCGCCCACACCCGCCACCGACCCCCGCAATCCAACCACCACGGCACGCAAACAGCATCCCCACGGGCATACAGAAACGCCAGACAGACACCCACACCAAACGCAACACGACAATCAAAACCTTCCCCGACATGCTTTGATGGCCCTGAGAAGGGCCGTTTTGGGCCGCGCGTCTCTTGCGCGCCACTAGACGACGACGGGGGGTGGGGACGACGGAGTCAAGCGCCAAACCCTTCCTTTCCCATCTCTTTCTCCTCTACTCTACTTCTTCTTCTTGGGCGAAGCCTTCGCCTTAGACGGCGTCGTCGCCTTCTTCGGGCGCGGCGCCTTCGGCTTCTTCGTCGGAACCTTGGCGGCCTTCTTCGCCTTCGACGGCGACTTGGCCTTGGCCGGCTTGGCCGCAGCCGCCTTCTTCGCACCCGCGGGAGCGGCCGACGCCGCAGACGCCTTCTTGGCGGCGCCCGCCTTCCGACCGGTCGCCGCCTTCACGCCACCAGCCTTCTTTGCGCCGGCCGCACGGGCGCCCTTCTTCTCCTTGCTGGCCGGAGCGGCGCGCTTCTTCTTGGCACCGCCAGCACGAGCCTTGCCGCCCTCGGCCGCCCCCCCGCCGCCGGCGCCGGCAAGCTTGAACGAGCCGGACGCGCCCTTCCCCTTCGTCTGCACCAGCTCGCCCGCCACGACGGCCGACTTGAGGTACTTCTTGATAAACGGCGCCAGCTTCTCCGCGTCCAGCTTGTAGTGCGCGGCTATGTACTTCTTGATCGCCTGCAGCGACGACCCGCCGCGCTCCTTCAGACTCTTGATGGCGGCCGTCACCATCTCAGAGGTGCGCGGGTGCGCAGGCTTGGCGCGCGGCTTCTTCGCAGACGACGCAGACTTGGCCTTCTTCGTAGTGCCGGTGGCGGCGGGTGCCGCAGCAGTCTCGTTCGTAGCCGCCTGATCTGCCATTTCGACGACGCGCGTAACACACAGCGAGAGCGAGCGGGACGGCAGGCAGGCACGCAAGCACAGCACAGCAGCAGAGCAGAGAATCACAAGGCCCAGCCAGTGTCGCGGGCGGGCGCGGACGGCCGAGAGAGCGGCCGCCACTCTGCGCGCCGCCGCGCCGCGCCTCCCGCGCTTGCTACCCACCAGTCGAGTTAGCGATGTCGAGCAGTGAGGACGTGCTACTCTGCGCTCGCGCGGCCGCCGCTTCGGCGACGGCTGCGCCCGCACCGGCCGGCCGCGGTCCGACGGGGCTTGCCCCGTCGGCCGCCCCGCCATCAGCCGGTGCGCCTATGACGGACCGACCTGCACCGAGGGGAAGCATTAGTACCCAAGGTGCAGAGCCGCTCATGGACGCCGACATGGACTTCCCTTCTGACTCTGAAGCAAGTAGCCTCGTGGATGCGCGTGAGCGCCACCACCAGCGGGAGGAGGGGGCGAGGGGTGCCATCCGCGATCGCTCCCCTGCTAGCCGTTCCTCCAGGGGGGACGCACAGGATGACGGATTTCGGCAGCCGCCGAAGAAGCGCCAGGCGCGGCGGCAACGACTTATCGTCGCTCGGGAGCTCCCTGTATCGAATGCGTTCGAGCCACTACAAGGCACTGGGGCAACTCTGGCCGACGCTGCTGCATCCCTCGCCGACCAACAACGGCAGCGTGATGACCGCCGACGCGCGTCTGCAGAGGCGCCACAGCAGCGTGCCGACCCTGACGCTGACATGGACGATGCCGCCCAACAGCCGCCACCGGCTCCGGCGAAGGTCCCGCCCATTGTGATTCGTTTCACGGACGACTACAAGAGATTTCGTGACTGGCTGCGGCAGCATTGCACGCAGCCCTTCCATGTCAAACAAATCGGCGAGGACTTGCTGAAACTCCACCTCTCGGCGACCGCTGACTACGTCGTCGTCATGGAGAAGCTGGGACGTGACGGCGTTCCCAATTACACGTTCCCGACTATCCGGCCACCAACGCTCAAGGCCCTGATGAAGAAAATCCCGAAGTCTCTCCACAACGATGACATCAAAGAAGAGCTCGAGTCCATGGGATTCGTCGCCACGCGCGTGGACTTTCACCGGATGCCGGGTACCAACCAACTTACCGGCCATAGGGTGGTCATCCTGCCTGACACGCCCACCCACCGCGAGATCTTCCAGGTCACTCGGTTCTACAACCTGTGTGTGACGGTCGAGAAGCTGCGGAAATCACGTGGCCCTGTCCAGTGTTTCCGCTGCCAGGGATTTGGACACGTCTCCAGGCTGTGCACCATGCCTCCCATGTGCGTGCGGTGTGGCGGCGGCCACGCCAGCAAGGAGTGCCCCCGCAAGCCTGAAGACCCGCCGATCTGTGGCCTGTGCGGCGGGGCCCACCCGGCGAATTACCGCTCCTGCGCAAAACATAAACAGGAAAGCCGCCGCCAGCGTGGTCTTCCGCCCACCCTGAAGTCTCCTCCGGCTGCGGAGCGACGCCGCCGCCGTCCGCCCCCGCCACGGATGGACAAGAGGACTTGGCCATCTCTGATGGAAAGACGCACCGCTCAACTTCGGGAGGGTATCAGCATGGCGGATGCCGTGCACCGCCCTCCTGCTTCAGCTGCATCCCTGCCTGCGGACGCCCATGGACCTGCGCCATCTTCCTCCTCCCCGCCGCCGGCTGTGGCTGCACAACCTACAGGGCCATCGGACCTCCAGACGCTGCTTGGGCTTCTCACCCAAGTTACGTCTATGCTGACGGAGGTCACCAAGCAGCTCGCGCAGCTGCCAGCACTCATCGCCTCCACCATCGACTCGGCGATCTGCAAGGCCGTCCAGGCTCCTCCGGATTCTTCTGTTGCGCCGCGCCATGGCTAGGGTTCCACGCCTGGCTGATCTCCGCATCGTCGCTTATAATGCGGACAATCTGACGCATGATCTGCGGGAGCTCCAGCACTTCCTTACTGACCACAACGTCGATATTTGCATGGTCAGTGAAACGTTCTTCAAACCCGACATCCGCAGCAATATCCCGAACTATTGCTGTTATCGCACGGACAGACCGACTTGGGGCGGCGGCACTGCTCTCTTTGTCAAGCGCTCCATCCGGCACTATGCTGTCCGACCGCCTGCCACGGAGTTCATCGAAGCGACGGCGGTCCTTGTAGAAACCCACGCCGGTCCGATCACGTTTATCGCCGTGTACAGGAGTCCGCGCCGAGTCTTGGATCTGGCAGATGCTCGAGCACTCCTCCGCCACCCTGGGAAGCTGTTCATTGCCGGCGATCTCAATTCCAAGCATGCCGCCTGGAATTCACTGCACTCTAACAACAGCGGCCGCCGACTCCTCCAGGCTCTCGAGGAAGCTAACGCCTATGCCTGCGGCCCTGAGGAGCCTACCTGCTACCCATCGTCTGGCAGGCCGGATGTGCTTGACATCGCCATTACCAAGGGCCTCCCGCACTTCCTCGACGCTGAGGTGATCCATGAGCTCAACTCCTATCATCTGCCTGTCCTCTTTCGTCTGAGCGTCGCCCCGGAACACACCCCGGGCCGCCTAAACTTGCGCCGGACTAACTGGCATCGCTTCCGTGACCACGTGGACCACGCCGTCACCGCCATGGTCGCCGACGGGACAGTCGCCGAAGACTCCATTGACCACCTCACAGACGCCATCCATGATGCGCTGCACGCCTCCACCCCGCCGCCGAGGCCTCCCACTCTTCGGACGCCTGATCTGCCGCCACACCTCCTCGCTATGATCCGCACTCGCAACAGGTTGAACCGGGAATGGCGGATCACTCGGGATGTTGCCTTGAAGAGGAGGATCAATCAGCTCCGCCGGGACATAAAGGCGGGGATCGCTGATCACCGCAACCTGCTCTGGGCGAGCAAACTTCGGTCGTTTACGCCGGATCCTTTGGGCTGGCACTCCCTCCGGCAGCTGACGAACCGCCGCTCCCGCATGCCGCCCCTCACGGTCGATGGCCGAACGGCGTACAGCCCCGCCGACAAAGCCAACCTGATAGCGGACGGGTTCGAACGGAATTTTCGTCCCCTGGAAGATCGGGTGGACCCCCAGCGTATCGACACCATCCATGGCGACGTCGCTGCCCTCCTTCGCTCCGACGATGTCGACGGTGACGACCAACTCCCCCGCATCACACCGGAGGAAGTCCTGGAAGGCGTCCGGCAACTCCCAGCGTCCAAAGCTCCTGGCCAGGATGACGTCACGGGCCGGGTCCTGAAACACCTCCCCTGGTCGGCGGTCGTCTACCTGGCGGCCTTCTTCAACTGGGTGCTCACATCTGCCGTCTACCCCCGGGCCTGGAAGCACTCCATTGTGGTCGCGGTGCCTAAACCGGGGAAAATCAGGACGTCGCCCTCCAGTTATCGCCCTATCAGTCTGCTGCCGCATGTCAGCAAATTGTTCGAGCGCCTCCTTCTCCGACGGCTCCGGCACATCCTTCACCGTCACGCCATCTTGCCGCCAGAGCAATTTGGCTTTCGGCCTGGGCACTCTACCGCTCAGCAGGTCCTTCGTGTCGTCGACTACATTACAACGGCCTTCAACCGGCGGGAGTTCTGTGGGGCTGTCTTTCTTGATGTACAGAAGGCCTTCGACAGCGTTTGGCACGAGGGTCTGCTCTGGAAACTTCACCACTACGGCTTCCCGGTCCACCTGGTGAAGCTTCTCGCCTCCTATCTCCGGGATCGCACCTTTTGTGTCAAGGTGGGTGACGCACTCTCCACGGTACGCCCCATTGCTGCGGGGGTTCCCCAGGGCTCTGTCCTAGGGCCCGTGCTCTACACCGTCTTCACGTCGGACCTTCCCACGGTGCCTCGTGTGGAGAAGGCCGTTTATGCGGACGACACGGTCATCTACTCTCGCAGCCGATGGACCGAGGTCTTAGTGCCCCGACTGCAGAGTGCCTGCACCGCGTTGGAAGACTGGGCTGCCAAATGGCGTATCGGATTTAACCCCGCCAAGACGCACGCCATCGTTTTCACCTGGAAGAGGTCGATGCCCCGCCGCCAGCTGCGACTTTCCGATACTGACCTCCCTTGGCGAACGACGGTGAAATACCTTGGCGTTCTCATGGACAAGAAGCTCACTTGGAGGCTTCATATTGAAGACGTCCGCGCAAAGATCAACTGCCGCCTGGGTGCTCTTTACCCAGTGTTGAACGAGCATTCAGCTTTATCTGTCGCGAATGGGCTACTTCTTTTCCGGCTTTACCTTCGACCGATCTTCGATTACGCCTGTGAAGTCTGGGGCGGTGCGGCCCCCTCCTATCTTCATCGGCTGCAGACGCTACAGAACAAGATCCTGCGTAGAGTCTACCATGTTCCGGCGCGTTTCCCACATCGTTACCTCCATGACGCCGCCGACGAGCTGGAGGTCGTGCAGCGCCATCGCGTCGTCGCCCGTCGATTCTCTGATAAACTGGAGTCTTCCATCAACCCCCTCATCAGGCGACTGGGGGAACCACACCAACGGCGCGGGCCGCATAGGCGTCCCCTCGCACTGCTTGACGTTTAGGTCACCGGGGCCTCGCCCCCATCTGTTCATCTTTGGCACATAGAAGTTACCATCTACTGTCCCACAAACACATCTGATCAATACCAAAATCCAGAAGTCCAGAACCTACCGTCCTACTTGACCCCATGAAGAAGGAAATGCTAAGTAGTAAACCCTTCATTACATAGCTGCCTCGAGAAGCCAGCAGAATGTGGGCTGGAGAGCGCTTGCTACCCACCAGTGCCGACTGAGATGTCGCACAGTACGGAGGGGGAGTTAACGCGCGCGCGAGAAGCGAGCGACCACGTGCCGGCCGGCCGCGGTCCGATGGGGCTTGCCCCATCGGCCGCCCCGCCATCAGCCGGTACACCTATGACGACTGGACCCGCGGTGGGGGGAAGTATTAGTACCCTTGCCGCGGAGCTGCCCCTGGACGACGAAATGGATTATTCTACGGACTCCGGCGCCGCCTCCGTCGCCGATCCCACCGAGCAGACAACGCAGCGCAGAAGAACTCGCCGCGATCGCGCTTCTGAACGGCGTCAACATCGACATGAAGCAACCGCCGACGGCTTCCTGCAGCCGCCGCTAAAGAAACAAGCACGGCCCCAGCGCGTCGTTGCGAGAGAACTTGACGTGTCAAACCGCTATCAACCTCTCCAGGGGGAGGGAGCGACGCTTAATGAAGCCGCGTCGTCACTAGCGGTACAGCAGCAGCGCCGAGCAGCGGCACAACAACGAGCGGGAGAAGAGGCCCCGCCCCCCATGGACGACCAACAGCCGTCATCGCAGGACCGCTCACAGGCTCCGACATCGGCCCCGCATAGGAGGGTGCCACCTATTGTCCTCCGCTTCAAGGAATCTTACAAGAAGCTGCATACATGGCTGAAGACGCATTGCAAGCAGCCGTTCACGGTAAAGCAGGCAGGCGACGACACACTGAAGCTACAATTGTCGTCAACAGAAGACTACACCCTCACGGTTGACGAACTCGGGCGATCAGGCATCGCTATGTATACTTTCCCGGCGGTTCGCCCTCCGATCATCAAGACGCTTGTCAAGGGCATTCCAATGTCCTTGTCGCATGAAGACGTCAAGGAAGAGCTGCGCGACCTCGGTTTCGCCGCCTCCCTCGTCGAACATCATCGAATGCCGGGTACGAATCAGCACACAGGACATCGTATCATCATCTTACCTGATATCCCAGCGCATCGAGATATTTTCCAGCTTGACCGGTTTTATGACTTGTCCATCACCGTAGAAAGATTACGGAAGACGCGTGGCCCTGTACAGTGTTTCAGGTGTCAAGGATTTCGTCATGTCGCACGCTTGTGTACCATGGACTGGGTCTGCGTAAAATGCGGCGGCCCACATGATAGTCGAACGTGCACCAAGGCCAAGGAACAGCCACCTACATGTGGTCTTTGCGGCGGACCTCATCCCGCCAACTTTCGCTCCTGCCCCAAACACAAGGAGGCGAGTCGACGGCAACGTGGCCTGCCTCCTGTCCCATCGAAGAGGATCACTGCTACGGGACGACGCCGCCAACAGCCACCGCCGCCGCCGCCGCCTGTACAGCCCAGCCGCGCCCAAGCTTGGCCCACACTAATGGACCGCCGGGCGGCCAAGATACGTGACGATCTCACAGTTGCAGACGCTCTCAAGCGGTCGCTACAGCAAGATGTCACTCCAGCAGCACCTGCCCGTCCGGCAGCGCCACAACGCCGGTGTGACCCGGCACCTCCAGCGGTTTCACCGCCTCTTCAGCCAGATCTGCAAGGAGTCTTCGCACTCCTCACACAAATTACTGCCTCTCTTGCTGAAGTCTCCAAAGCCATGTTGCAACTTCCAACCACCGTCGCCGCCGCTGTTGAGGCGACCATCAGCCGCGCCTTCCAGGCCCAAAGAGATGCTGCACCTACTCGACATGAATAGAGCACTTCACCTCGAAGACTTACGCATTGTGGCATACAACGCCAACAATCTTACGCATGATGTGCCGGAATTACACCAATTTCTTGTGGACAACAACGTGGACATCTGTATGCTTTCCGAGACGTTCCTCAAGCCAGGAATTCGCAGTAATATTGCAAATTATTGCTGCTACCGCACTGACCGACTGACGCATGGAGGCGGCACAGCAATATACATACGACGAACCATCCGACATCATGAAATTCAGCCACCTGCTACAAGGACTTTCGAAACGACTGCGGTTGTCGTGGAAACCAGAACCGGACCAGTGACGTTTCTAGCAGCCTACCGCAGCCCACGCCGACTCCTGGACCTCGACGACGCCCGACTCCTGCTACGAACACCCGGCAAACTATTCATCGCGGGCGATCTGAATTGTAAACATGCCGCCTGGAACTCTCAGGTCACCAATATGAGTGGACGTCTTCTTCTCCAGGCTGTGGAAGAAGCACAGGCCTATGTTTGCGGCCCCGACGAGCCTACATGTTATCCCTCTCGCGGCAGACCTGATGTTATTGACGTGGCCATAACCAAGGGCATCCCGCAATTTATGAATGCGGAAACCCTAAATGCTCTTAATTCCGACCACCTACCAGTACTGTTTAACTTGCACGTCGCTCCGGACCAATACGCCGGCCGTCTCAACTTGAAACACACAAACTGGGAACATTTTCGAGAGTGTGTTACTTTCTCCGTTGATGTCATCAATGCAGATGAGGAGGTCTCTGAGGAATCCGTGGGGACGCTCACCGCCGCTATTACCGATGCCTTGGAGCTGGCTACACCACCACCCAAGCCTCCGCAACTCTCGCCACCTGGACTACCACAGCACATCTTAGACAGCATCAGGACACGGAACAGGCTCTGCAGGGAGTGGCGCCTAACACGAAATGTCGACCTTAAGAAGCGGATTAATCAGCTACGCCGGGATATTAAGGCTGCAATCATCGCTCACAAGAACCAACAGTGGGCCGCCAAACTTCGATCGTTCACGCCAGACCCCGCTAACTGGCAGGCCATCCGTTTCTTCACTAACCGTCGGACGCGCATCCCGCCGCTCGAGACTCCCGATCGAACTGCCTATCGTCCCACAGACAAGGCAAACCTGCTGGCTGACTCATTTGAAGTCAACTTTCGTCCGCTGAATGAGGGAGTGGACCCCCAGCGTGTCAACAACATCGATCAAGAGGCAGAAGCGCTGCTGCAAGAAGATGCAGACGACGACGGCGACGACCCCATTCCACCTGTTACCCCTGCAGAAGTGCAACATGCGATTCGAGTACTCCCATCGAACAAGGCTCCAGGATCTGACGACATAACTGGGCGGGTCCTAAAGCAGCTGCCATGGACTGCAATAGTGCGGCTAGCCACTATTTTCAACTGGATACTCACCACTGCGACCTACCCAGCGGCGTGGAAGCACTCTGTTGTGGTACCTGTACCGAAACCCGGCAAAAACCGACGCCTCCCGACGAGTTATCGCCCGATTAGCCTGCTGCCACACGTCAGTAAACTGTTCGAGCGGCTTCTTCTACAACGACTTCAACACATCATCTCTCTCCGCAACATTTTACCCAATGAGCAGTTTGGATTTCGGAAAGGACATTCTACCAGTCACCAAATCATCCGAGTCGTCAACGACATCACAACCGCATTCAACAGGAAGGAGTTTTGTGGAGCAGTTCTCCTGGACATCACGAAAGCATTTGACAGCGTGTGGCATCAGGGGCTCATCTGGAAACTTAACTCGTTCGGCCTTCCACGAGCCTACGTCAAGCTGGTTGCCTCATACCTTCAACATCGCACTTTTGCAGTTCGAGTGGACGACGCACTCTCCACGGAACGGCCGATCTACGCGGGAGTGCCCCAAGGATCGGTACTTGGACCGGTGCTCTACACCCTGTATACGTCAGATCTCCCCACACCGCCGAGGGTCGAGAAAGCTATCTACGCGGATGATACGATGCTGTTCACACGAAGCCGATGGCGCGACGTGATGAGGCCACGTCTTCAGAGTGCCTGCAACTTGTTAGAAGAATGGGCAACAAAATGGCGCATCCGATTCAATCCAGCCAAGACGCAAACGATCGTCTTCACGAAGCGAAGAACCATGCCAACACGACGACTACGACTGTACAATACGGAACTGGAGTGGCAAGACACAGTGCGCTACATAGGGGTGATCCTCGATAAGAAACTAACATGGAAACCGCATGTGGACGACATCCGGAATAAAGTATCACAGCGCATGGGAGCGCTGTATCCTATAATCAACGAGGGCTCCGATCTTTCCGTCGAAAATGGCCTATTAATTTATCGTATGTACATTCGCCCCCTCATCGACTACGCGTGCGAAGTTTGGGGTAATGCAGCGAGGACTCATCTACAGAGACTCCAATCCCTTCAGAATAAGATACTTCGGCGGGTATTCCACGTACACCCGCAATTTCCGCACAAATACCTGCACGAAGCGGCTGAAGAACCAGAAGTGCTCCAGCGTCACCAGGAGATAGCGAGACGTTTCTACGAGAAAGCAACGATGTCCACTAACCCCCTCATCAGAGGCTTGGGGGAAGAAACTGATCCACACGACCGATACAGACGGCCGATCGCACTGCTCGCGAGATAATGCAGCAGTGCCCTTCAAAGTAAATTAGCTCCCTACCACATCATGCACGCACCCCGTGTCCGCACACACACAAGCCACACTGCAAATAAAGATGAACAAAATTTAACACAACCCTCTCAAGCTGTAGGAAATGCCGAAAGGTAAAACCTACGCCAGACAGTTAGCAGATAACCTCAAGAAGCGGACGGAGCGCTTGCTACCGCCCAACGTCCGACAGCCTGTGCGGAGCAGCCCCAAACCTGCGCCACAACCGCCCGCGCCTTTCAAACCACCGAGGATGGGGCTACACACAGCCACACCACAGTCGCCAACCAGTCGCCACGGCAGCGCCGCAAACCACGGCCAAACTGCAGCTACCGCGCGCTACAGCCTGGGTCGGCCCGCCGAGAATCGCCGCCCCCGCCCAAATGCCGCCCCCACAGCCCCAGCCGACGACCCGCCACAATGGCCAAACCTTCGGCAAAACTCCCACACCGTCGCCGCGGCAGCCCGGCCAGCGCGGCCGGCGCCACAGCCACACAAGCCGAGGCGTGCGGCGATGACGGCCGTGCAAACGCGCCTCCGCCGCCCCATCGCCTTCCGTCGCCCTCCCGCCGTTTCCCGATCGGCCCGCAGCCGTCGGGCCACATCGCGCGCCGTCCTCCTCCTCTCGCCCGCCAACATTCACAGCCGTTTCTCAACAATTGCCCGCCGCAAACGGACGCCGCCTGCGCAACAGGCGCCGCCGCCCCTCGCCGCTTCCGACCCAACCCCTCGACCGAGGCAAACCGCAATCCGAATCTACAGACCAACCCAATCTGCCGTCAAGCACACACGACAGCCGACCTTACACGTTACGCGTTACACATTACGTTTACACGTCTACGTTAGGTTAGGTTAGGTGGACGTGGGTTAGGTTAAGGGGACTTGGGTTAGGTTAAGCGTCAAACTTAGGTTAAGCATTCAAACACGTCAGGCGTCAGAGGTTAGGTTAGGTTAGGTTAGGTTAGGTTACACGTTAGGTTAAGGGGTCGGTGCTAGGTTAAGAAGCGTCAAACGTAGGTTAAAAAAGCGTTCAAACGTGAGGCGTGAGCCGGACAGCTTACCTTACGTAGACGTTAGGGGCTCACAGGCTGAGCTCACCTCGCCACACCACAGGTTAGGTTAGGTTAGGTTCGGTTCGGTTCGGTTCGCTCGGCTCAGCGTAAAGCGCCGAGGTCAGGGTTACGTTCGTTCACCTTCGGGCGCCACACTTTCGGTTGAAAGGTCGCGACGGGACGACGTCGGCAGGCACGCCGCAAACGAACAAAAACGTACAGACGACGTCGGAAACCGCCGACAGACGGGGGAGCAGCACGACCACGACCAGACACCGAGCGCGAACGAGACACACGCGAACCACCCCCACCGGCCAAAGGGCACCACACAACAACCCAGAGCACCACGTGTCGACACCAGAGCAACCCGCCGCTCACGCGACATGGCTGGCACCGAAGGGCAACCGCCCGCAACTGCGCTTTCCGCGCCGGCCCGGATGCACGTCGTGCTACAACAACACCACTACCGTACACAGCCGCTGTTCACAACATCACTATCAATGGCGCGCCCGCGGCTCGCCGCCGTCGCAGTCGCAGCCCCAACGCCAGCACCTTTGCACCACCATTCACACGCACCGCAACACAGCTCGCCGACACAGCCGAACAAAACAAACACCACACAACAACAGCAACAACGCCGCCGCCTCTACTTGTGCCGGCGACCCACCCCGCCGATGGCGCACCTTTCGCCAGCCGGCAATCGACACACACGCACCCACCCACCGGGGCCCAGTGCAAAAAAAAAAAAAAAAAAAACACACAAAAACAAAAAAACCAAACAACACAAACGACACGGGAAGCGCACACCGCCACTTCGCGCGCACGCCACCAACCAGTCGTCGTCTCAAAATAACAAACACAAACAAAATAAACTAACAACTAGGGCAACACAAAACCAAAACGCCTCGCACGAACCGCCCACAAAAAGGACAAGCACACGCACAGCCTCTGCTGACGACCACGACGCAGCGGCACGCTGCTCCTGTCCCGCGCCCCGCGCCCCACTCGATTCACAACTCACGCGACACCGTCAACGACGGGCTCGCTTCCCGCAACCTACCACCTTTCCGCCACGACGCACAGCCCCAGCCCCACCCGACGACGCCCGTGGCAACGACTGCACTTTCACCACCGCCTCCCCCTTCCCCCCCCAAAACACACACACACACACACACACACACACACACACACACACACAGCCAGCCAAAAACGCACTCGCGACCCACACATGCACGTGCATCGGCACACGCCAACCAGTCAACGTCGACAACCACACGCAAGGCTCGAAACGAAACCGGCGTCCTTCCACGTTGCCATCAAGCTACGCGACACAAGACACAAGGAACCAACACAACAGCCGGCCCCACTAATTCCCACTCTGACGCCGCAAAAAGCACACCGAAACCGCCAAACGCACGCACATTCCCCTTCGCACTGACACCACCGACCGGCTCGCTACCACACACCTCTCGGCAGCCGTTTCACGCCAATTCGCCACACCGCCCACACAGTCGACAAGCGCCCGCCCTGTACGGCACACGCAACGACGCAGCGCAGCAAAGGGCGCCCGCAACACATACCTCTCCGCCGCCCGACGCGCCAACCGCCACACCACACCGCCAGCCACTCGCAAATTGTGCACTGCCACCAGCCACACGTCCAACACGCCGCGCCGCCTCCGGCCGCCCGCCAGGGGGCGCTCACGTCCGCGACAACAGCGCGGCCCGCCGGGCCGGGCCGGGCCGGGCCGAACCGAACCGAGCCGCCGCTGCTCTGCACTCGGCACGGCCACACCCTGCTGCAGACCGGGCTCGTCCCTCTGTACGCGTCTGCCTGCGCATCAACACAACACGACCTTTTTTTTTTTCTCTCTACCGCCATCCCTCCTCCTCGCGTTTTACTCGTTGTTGCAGCAGCGGCGCACACCTACACATCCACAGCCCCAGCCGAGCCGGCCTCACCTCAGGGCCCGCCGCCAGCGTCTCCTCCTCGGGCACAGGTGCGGTGCTGTGGCCGCCCATCCAACCGCATTGCTGGCCGTCCAGCCACCAGGCGTTCCCACTGCCGCGAGCCACGCCGCGCACCGACCCTGCTGCAGAAAACGAAGCATAGCCAGAGACCGACCGATACACAAAGCAAGCCGTCGCCTCGCCTCTTGTCCTTCCTGCCTTCCTTCCGCCCCCGCCCTTCTCACACCACCGCCTCTCCACTTTCGCCCCCCCCCCCCCTCCTTTTTTTTTTTGTTTTCTTCTTTCTTTCTTTCTTTCTTTTGGCCCTCTCTCCTTCCCGCCATGGCGGTTACGGCACCGCCTGCAGCGGCAGATTTTTTGCGCCCACACGCCTACTCCTACCACCATTAACCTTGCCCTGCCCTGCCCTGCCCATCAACGTCGCAGTCGAACCGACGCTTGCCAACACACATTACGCGCCGCCGCCACAGCACCTTCCCTTCCCACAACACACCGACGTCATCACACGCACCCAAAACAGGGGCCACGACCGTGTTCCTCGCCCACTCCCATCCCGCACGGTACGCACATTCCCAACTACTACCGCGCACCCTCCCTTTCCAATCTGTGTGTCTCTGTGTCTGTGTCCTGTCCGCGCGTGACGCCTCCCAACATCCGCCGTCCCCCGTCCCGTTTTCGCCCCCATGCCGTCGTCGCGCCGCCTCCTCCCCGTCCACCGCCGCCCCTGTCCGCCCCGCACCACACCATACACCGCTGCTTGTCCCGGCCGTTGCCACCAAAGGCGCCGACCGCAAACGCGCCACGCCGCAGCCCCCGTGCGTCTCGCGCTCGCTTCCATCTCCGTGCCGACGCTGCCTCTCTTCCCACTCGCACTCGACCTCGACAACACAGTCTTTGGCTCCGCCACTGCGTGTTCCGGTGGTACGCACGCTGCAACACGTATGTATTCATTACCAGAGCGATGGCGAGGCATGACAGCATCTCTGTCTGACCAGAGAGTTCTTTATCGCTGCTAGTCGGCGCTTGGACCGCGCCAGACGACAGTAGTGGCACGCACCGGGTCGCCAGGAACAGTTGTTATATATATTGTAGCGCGAGTCGGGAGAGGTAGTAGTCGGTCGACAGTAGTAGCGGGTGGACGGTTGTACTGAGCGGGCGTCGGCGGCGTGCTCTGCTCGTCTCGCGACTCTGGTCACGGTTCGGGACGATGTATAGTATATTGTGTTATAATCAAAAGGTGGTGTGACGCTGCATTGCGCAAATCTGATAACGTATGTTCATTGTACTTATTTTGTTCAACAACAAAAGCCCCACTATTACTTTTTTTCTAAAGTAACTTTTGTCTCTTAACGAAAAACATTCACTTTTTAAAGACTACTTCCTATGGCATTTCCCTCCAAGGAGTGCAATTAATTACCAGCCAGCACTCATTCATTGCACACAGCTGTGTAAGGGGTATCTACAATTGAGGAGCGGATATAAATGCAATTTTTTGTTTTTTTTGTTTTTTTTTTTGTGTGTGTGTGTTGTAACCTCCCAGCAAATTTTAAAATAATGGACAATGTTATTTACGGATGCCAATGGACATTGCGCTAATTGTAACCTCGCCCACAATGAGAGGTATTGAAAATGGCAACAAAAATGTGAAATTCGCAATCTGACTCAAATATAAAGTCTTCACACAACATTTAAAAAAGTCCGTTCAGTGACAAGAAACTTCAATTAAACCGAAATATCGGTCTTTGGCCCTGTGCAAAACAATCAGAATTAAAGTGTTACCTCCGAATAAATGGATGTCACATTTCTGCTCTGGTTGTTGCGCAGCGCTTGGAGGAACTGCATTGCAAATAGTAATATTCTCTTTTTTTGTGATTTTAGTGACATTTTTCTTCAAAGAAGTGGAATGAAATGTGAAGTGCAACGAACTCTTTAGTTCAATAAAAAATTAAATGTTTGAAAAATGCTTTTGAAATAAAAATTATTATTGGGGAACTTGTTGGAGAATAATTACAATAAATACAATTTTTCATTATCTAATGATTGTATTAATTAACAGTATACCTTATTCACCATCTTGACCAGTGTTGCCGACCGCCTACATCACACAACCGCACTCGGCTGCTACTACTGACCGACCGCTCTGCATGACGACTATTAGCGTACTGCACGCGACGACTACTGACAGAGTACAGCCCTCAACTACACAGAGCTACGGACTCGCAACGACTACTGACTGACTGACTGACTGACTGACTGACTGACTGACTGACTGACTGACTGACTGAGAACCGCTCGCAACACGCGCAGTCCAGCGCAAACTCTCTGGTCACAGATGCTACAATGTCTCGCCATCGCTACTATGTTACATACGTGTTTCAGTGTCTTTTTCATTGGGGTAACGATCTTTGGCTCTTTTTATTCTGAATACAGGGCCAAAGGTCAACGCTGCTGCCCTTATACAATTTATCAGGTTTCATTATGTCTGTTGCAATGTTACATACGGTTCACTCTTTCATTAATATTATCGTTGGGTTTGTTTTGTAGGGACGTTAACATTCTGGCACATTTTTATTATCATCGGACTCTCTGCTATTTGTGCAGGGAGGTTATACCTGGGTCCATTTACATTTTAATATTGATAGACTTTTTGTTTTCTTTTTTGTTTCTTGTTGTTTTTCCTTCTTTTTTTTTGTTGTTTTTTTTTTTGTTTTGTTTTTCCCGCTCTCACCACCACCGCCGCATCACGCCTTCCGTTTTCTTGGTTTCTTTTCTGTTCTTCAACTGCTTCAACATCACCGCGCCCCATTTCCACACCACAGCCATCAGCCTCCAAGACGGGCGGGCGCAGTGTGCCATTTCCGGCGCACAAGCACACCCGTACGGTACTCTCCTCGCCCCCACGCCACCAACAACACAGCGACCACGCGGCTTTCAGGCACGGCACGGCACCGGCGAAATGCGCCGCCCCCGCCCCTCCGCGCATCCGTCCGTCTCGCCACGTTCACTGACAGCCGCGTCTGCGGCTACACCACGACAACCACAACACAACACCGCTCCCCTCCCTGGCAACTCACATTGTTTTTCTCCTCCTCTTTTGCACAAACCACAACGCCGAGCACAGGCGCAAGCCACCCACACCGCGCCCCTCCCCGTCCCGTCTTTGGCCGCCGCTCCTCGTTTCCTCGTTTGCCCCCTCCCATCTCCCGAAATGCCATGCCATGCCAGCAGCGTTACGCATGCCCCTCCCCTGTCCACACAACACTACCGCCTAACGAACAGCCTTTTCCGGGCCACATCCAGGGCACGCCCACCTCCAAACACTGCCAATTCACGGACACACACACACACACACACACTCACTTTCTCGACACCTTTCTGTACGGAGGGTGCGTCATCTCGACCGTGACAGAGTGACGGCAACTATCGACGATCCATTTCCCCCCACTGGTAAAACATGTCCACTAACACCTACATACATCATTCAAGTACACAGACAATAGCATACACACAATGGGAGGGCACACGAACATGGACGGCACGGCACTGTCATACACTCTTCCTCAGAACCATATCAACAAACGTTACGTACATCCGGGAAAGCGAAAGCGAAAGCCCAATGCAGCCGTCAAAGGTAACGTTCACCACGGCAGACACTTGCAGCCGCGCCGCCGTTAAACGCATTTCAGTGCGGCTCCAATACGCCTCCGACACGGGAACGTTCCGTTGCTCTACGAATGCGTTTCTCCCCTTTTTCCCTTCCTCTCTCTTTTGCCCCCCCTCCTTGCACTCTTGCCTCATTCCTCACGTTCTGCCCAGACATTCGACCGATCAAAGTCAACCTTTCGTTACCGTTCTCAGCGCGACGGTGTACAACAGTATGACGGGTGTGCCCAAGACTTCGGTTCAGTTGCGTGACGCCGGTCTATCGCGCCGATCGACAGTTACTCAGGGGGCGACGCATCGGACCACGTCACCGACACACAAAACACTTTCAAACAAACAAATACATACCGGATGGACACAGACAAACACGTGTACAGACATTCGCCAAACAAACGACCGCCGCCGTCGTCGTCTAGCGTGCATCTTGAATGACGACATCGGTGTGCGTGCGTCGTACGCAATCAGTCAGACACGGCTATCAAACATCAGAGTCGAATGGTACATCATCGTGCGTGTCGCCGTACACGTACAGTACAATACAACAACAATGCGTCTTAATGGCACGTTCATTTCAACGTCACTCACACACCTCCACGCTGCAGTTACGTCGCACCATTGTCAAACTCGGCGTACAGCAAAGGGAATAGTGGGCGGCAAAAAAAAAACCAAACAAAAACATTTCACATTTCACCCTCGCCATGTATGATGTGCAAAAAAACAAACCCGCAAACGGCCGTCGTTACGGTGACACAAAAGTCGCCGATCACACTGTCCCCCCTCGCAGACGGGTAACACACACACACACACACACACACACACACACACACACACACACCAACAACACCAATGGGTCAAAAACCACGCCAACGAGGCGTGCCACCATTCCACGCCACGGCGACCAACCTCGTGGCCGTACCCCGCGCAACACGCTTTGACGCGCCCCCCCCCCCACCCACAATCAAAATGCACACATACATCACAGCCGTCCACACAAACAACAACAACAATTCCGCCCTTCCCGCAAAAGGCAAGTTGGTGGCCCTGAAAAGGGCCGTTTTGCCGCTCTCGCAACGGAGGAGCCTTCTCTCTCCATCCTTCCTTCCATTCCAGAGCCACCTCCTTACTTGGAGCTCGTGTACTTGGTCACCGCCTTCGTGCCCTCGCTCACGGCGTGCTTGGCCAGCTCGCCAGGCAGCAACAGCCGCACAGCGGTCTGGATCTCGCGGGACGTGATGGTCGAGCGCTTGTTGTAGTGCGCCAGGCGAGAAGCCTCGGCCGCAATGCGCTCGAAAATGTCGTTCACGAAGCTGTTCATGATGCTCATCGCCTTCGACGAGATGCCCGTGTCAGGGTGCACCTGCTTCAGCACCTTGTAGATGTAGATGGCATAGCTCTCCTTCCTCTTGCGCTTCTTCTTCTTGTCGCCCTTCGAAATGTTCTTCTGCGCCTTGCCAGCCTTCTTGGCGGCCTTCCCGCTAGTCTTGGGCGGCATCTCGAACCAACGTACGGCAGCAGCAACACCAGTAGCAAGCGCTCCGCTCTAGTCAGCGTCTCCCCACACAGTGGCACCCGCCGCCAGCCGCCGCCGCACCTTTACCAGCTCGCCCTGTTGCGGCCGCCGACCAATGGGGCGCGCGCGCAACCGGCCGCCGCACCCGAGCCCATAAAGCACCCCCACCCCGGCTGCGCCGGCACGCACTCCGCTGCTCGACTCGCTGCCGCTCGCACCGGTCGTTTTTCGTTTCCGTTTCGTGTGCACCGTCGCTAGCCCATCGCCATGTCCGGACGCGGAAAGGGAGGCAAAGTCAAGGGCAAGTCAAAGTCCCGCTCAAGCAGGGCTGGGCTCCAGTTCCCGGTCGGCAGAATCCACCGCCTCCTGCGCAAGGGAAACTACGCAGAGCGCGTCGGCGCCGGGGCCCCCGTCTACCTCGCCGCCGTCATGGAGTACCTCGCGGCTGAGGTGCTCGAGCTGGCCGGAAACGCGGCCCGCGACAACAAGAAGACGCGCATCATCCCGCGCCACCTGCAGCTTGCCATCCGCAACGACGAGGAGCTCAACAAGCTCCTGTCGGGCGTCACCATCGCACAGGGTGGTGTCCTGCCCAACATCCAGGCCGTCCTGCTGCCAAAGAAGACCGAGAAGAAGGCCTAAAGGAGGCCAGGCAATCGCAGCGCCGCGTGCTCCCCTGCACGCAACGCGCTTTGCCGGCTCGGCCCACAACAATCGGCCCTTTTCAGGGCCACCACACAAACCTACGTCCAAAGCAAAATTTCAGTCGTCCTCGCCGCACCTTGTTTTGTTTTAACTTTGCACAGCCGCCGCCGGCGCACGTCCGCCATCTTGTCGTCCACACAGCCCGTGTGGCCCAACACACACACACACACACACACATTTTGCACCGTCGCAGTCGCCTTCCAAACCGACAACGGCAGCAATAATGACCATTGTTAAAGGGAGGCGTGTCGACACACCGCCCTCCACTCCCGCGCGCAACGGCCGTCGACACGAACGAAACAGCTGATCCGGCCGCCTATGCCCACACGCCTTGCCTCGGAAACCCCAACGCCGCCGCAAACAAACACACAGAGACAAACCACGCAAGCAAATAATCACCGCCTCTCGCACAACAACACACAGCCCGCCATCTCCGTCGCGATCGATACAAAGACACACAATAACAAACACACAAACGAAGCAGCTCCACACACAGCCAGCCACATGACACGTTTCCTTTCCTTCTCCCCTCCCAGTCACATCACGTCGCTCAAACGGAAAGAAACAAACAAACAAACAACACAGCGCACACACGCAGCAACAACACAGACTCTTTCGCACTTTTCAACTTCCGAACAGTGTGGTGGCCCTGAAAAGGGCCGTTTTCTAGTCTCTCCCACCCACAAGCACGGCCGCGGGAAGGCCAGCGCCCGCTGCGACGCAGCCTAACCGCCGAAACCGTACAGGGTGCGCCCCTGCCTCTTCAGGGCGTACACCACGTCCATGGCCGTCACAGTCTTGCGCTTGGCGTGCTCAGTGTACGTCACCGCGTCGCGGATCACGTTCTCCAGGAACACCTTCAGCACCCCGCGGGTCTCCTCGTAGATCAGACCAGAGATGCGCTTCACGCCGCCCCTGCGAGCCAGGCGGCGGATGGCGGGCTTCGTGATGCCCTGGATGTTGTCGCGCAACACCTTGCGGTGCCGCTTGGCGCCACCCTTGCCGAGCCCCTTTCCTCCCTTGCCGCGGCCTGTCATCCTTCCTTCCTTCCTCGGGCAAAGCAACAACGTGCACACACAAACAGCAGCTGCAGCGGCTGGCGAGTCGGCTACGGTCTGCGCCCAGCGCGCCCGCCGCCCCCCTATATAGACTCTGGCCCGCCCTCCCCCCACCACGCGCAACCGAGGGCATATAAGCGCAGCACGGAGGCGCGCGGGCCCGTTGTCAAGGCAGCACCGGACGCCGCGCCGCACCTAACCTCCACGCACGCCGCTCCGCTACCGCTACCGCTACCGCCATGGCCCGCACAAAGCAAACGGCCCGCAAGTCCACCGGCGGAAAGGCGCCGCGCAAACAGCTCGCCACCAAGGCGGCGAGGAAGAGCGCGCCCGCCACCGGAGGCGTCAAGAAGCCCCACCGCTACAGGCCGGGCACCGTCGCCCTGCGAGAAATCAGGCGCTACCAGAAGAGCACAGAGCTGCTCATCCGCAAGCTGCCATTCCAGCGCCTAGTGCGCGAGATCGCCCAGGACTTCAAGACCGACCTGCGCTTCCAGAGCTCCGCAGTCATGGCCCTGCAGGAGGCCAGCGAGGCCTACCTCGTCGGCCTCTTCGAAGACACCAACCTGTGCGCAATCCACGCCAAGCGCGTCACCATCATGCCCAAGGACATCCAGCTCGCGCGCCGCATCCGCGGCGAGCGCGCCTAAACCGCGCCGCGGCACCGCACCGCACAAACAAAAACGGCCCTTTTCAGGGCCACTAACGTCTCTCCGTCGCGAGCAAACTTTGTCGGTCGCCTGCCTCTCGCCCCGCAACCCAAAAACAAAAACCACCACTTCCCGTCCGTCCGCCACACCCGCTCACTCTGCCTGCCTGCTAGCAGCGCGCAACAATCACACATCATCCCTCCCCGGCGCTCAAAGCGCACAATGCCCAACGGCCGACGTCACACCGCACGGGTGGCTGGCCGGCCGCCGCCGCTTTCGTTTCGAAAACAAAAAAACCCGCACTCCACTCCGACGGCCAACGGCCAGGCAGGCGCGCTCGCTCGCTCTACACGCCACCGAAATCCCCGCCGACTCCTTCCGCATCTCAACGTGCCCCCCGTTGCAAAACATAACACACACACACACACACACACAAAGGAACAAAACAAAACAAAGACCAGACACGACTCGACAAGACAGACATCCGAGAAGAACGAACGCAGGCAAGCCAACCAACGTATTCAAACAAAACAACGTGACAGAAAACCAACCGTCGGCCGCCGCCACAAACACGGCGACAATCAACCACGACAACAACAACAACAACAACAACAACAACAACACCGCTTACCGCTACCGCCGCCCACACCCGCCACCGACCCCCGCAATCCAACCACCACGGCACGCAAACAGCATCCCCACGGGCATACAGAAACGCCAGACAGACACCCACACCAAACGCAACACGACAATCAAAACCTTCCCCGACATGCTTTGATGGCCCTGAGAAGGGCCGTTTTGGGCCGCGCGTCTCTTGCGCGCCACTAGACGACGACGGGGGGTGGGGACGACGGAGTCAAGCGCCAAACCCTTCCTTTCCCATCTCTTTCTCCTCTACTCTACTTCTTCTTCTTGGGCGAAGCCTTCGCCTTAGACGGCGTCGTCGCCTTCTTCGGGCGCGGCGCCTTCGGCTTCTTCGTCGGAACCTTGGCGGCCTTCTTCGCCTTCGACGGCGACTTGGCCTTGGCCGGCTTGGCCGCAGCCGCCTTCTTCGCACCCGCGGGAGCGGCCGACGCCGCAGACGCCTTCTTGGCGGCGCCCGCCTTCCGACCGGTCGCCGCCTTCACGCCACCAGCCTTCTTTGCGCCGGCCGCACGGGCGCCCTTCTTCTCCTTGCTGGCCGGAGCGGCGCGCTTCTTCTTGGCACCGCCAGCACGAGCCTTGCCGCCCTCGGCCGCCCCCCCGCCGCCGGCGCCGGCAAGCTTGAACGAGCCGGACGCGCCCTTCCCCTTCGTCTGCACCAGCTCGCCCGCCACGACGGCCGACTTGAGGTACTTCTTGATAAACGGCGCCAGCTTCTCCGCGTCCAGCTTGTAGTGCGCGGCTATGTACTTCTTGATCGCCTGCAGCGACGACCCGCCGCGCTCCTTCAGACTCTTGATGGCGGCCGTCACCATCTCAGAGGTGCGCGGGTGCGCAGGCTTGGCGCGCGGCTTCTTCGCAGACGACGCAGACTTGGCCTTCTTCGTAGTGCCGGTGGCGGCGGGTGCCGCAGCAGTCTCGTTCGTAGCCGCCTGATCTGCCATTTCGACGACGCGCGTAACACACAGCGAGAGCGAGCGGGACGGCAGGCAGGCACGCAAGCACAGCACAGCAGCAGAGCAGAGAATCACAAGGCCCAGCCAGTGTCGCGGGCGGGCGCGGACGGCCGAGAGAGCGGCCGCCACTCTGCGCGCCGCCGCGCCGCGCCTCCCGCGCTTGCTACCGCCCAACGTCCGACAGCCTGTGCGGAGCAGCCCCAAACCTGCGCCACAACCGCCCGCGCCTTTCAAACCACCGAGGATGGGGCTACACACAGCCACACCACAGTCGCCAACCAGTCGCCACGGCAGCGCCGCAAACCACGGCCAAACTGCAGCTACCGCGCGCTACAGCCTGGGTCGGCCCGCCGAGAATCGCCGCCCCCGCCCAAATGCCGCCCCCACAGCCCCAGCCGACGACCCGCCACAATGGCCAAACCTTCGGCAAAACTCCCACACCGTCGCCGCGGCAGCCCGGCCAGCGCGGCCGGCGCCACAGCCACACAAGCCGAGGCGTGCGGCGATGACGGCCGTGCAAACGCGCCTACGCCGCCCCATCGCCTTCCGTCGCCCTCCCGCCGTTTCCCGATCGGCCCGCAGCCGTCGGGCCACATCGCGCGCCGTCCTCCTCCTCTCGCCCGCCAACATTCACAGCCGTTTCTCAACAATTGCCCGCCGCAAACGGACGCCGCCTGCGCAACAGGCGCCGCCGCCCCTCGCCGCTTCCGACCCAACCCCTCGACCGAGGCAAACCGCAATCCGAATCTACAGACCAACCCAATCTGCCGTCAAGCACACACGACAGCCGACCTTACACGTTACGCGTTACACATTACGTTTACACGTCTACGTTAGGTTAGGTTAGGTGGACGTGGGTTAGGTTAAGGGGACTTGGGTTAGGTTAAGCGTCAAACTTAGGTTAAGCATTCAAACACGTCAGGCGTCAGAGGTTAGGTTAGGTTAGGTTAGGTTAGGTTACACGTTAGGTTAAGGGGTCGGTGCTAGGTTAAGAAGCGTCAAACGTAGGTTAAAAAAGCGTTCAAACGTGAGGCGTGAGCCGGACAGCTTACCTTACGTAGACGTTAGGGGCTCACAGGCTGAGCTCACCTCGCCACACCACAGGTTAGGTTAGGTTAGGTTCGGTTCGGTTCGGTTCGCTCGGCTCAGCGTAAAGCGCCGAGGTCAGGGTTACGTTCGTTCACCTTCGGGCGCCACACTTTCGGTTGAAAGGTCGCGACGGGACGACGTCGGCAGGCACGCCGCAAACGAACAAAAACGTACAGACGACGTCGGAAACCGCCGACAGACGGGGGAGCAGCACGACCACGACCAGACACCGAGCGCGAACGAGACACACGCGAACCACCCCCACCGGCCAAAGGGCACCACACAACAACCCAGAGCACCACGTGTCGACACCAGAGCAACCCGCCGCTCACGCGACATGGCTGGCACCGAAGGGCAACCGCCCGCAACTGCGCTTTCCGCGCCGGCCCGGATGCACGTCGTGCTACAACAACACCACTACCGTACACAGCCGCTGTTCACAACATCACTATCAATGGCGCGCCCGCGGCTCGCCGCCGTCGCAGTCGCAGCCCCAACGCCAGCACCTTTGCACCACCATTCACACGCACCGCAACACAGCTCGCCGACACAGCCGAACAAAACAAACACCACACAACAACAGCAACAACGCCGCCGCCTCTACTTGTGCCGGCGACCCACCCCGCCGATGGCGCACCTTTCGCCAGCCGGCAATCGACACACACGCACCCACCCACCGGGGCCCAGTGCAAAAAAAAAAAAAAAAAAAACACACAAAAACAAAAAAACCAAACAACACAAACGACACGGGAAGCGCACACCGCCACTTCGCGCGCACGCCACCAACCAGTCGTCGTCTCAAAATAACAAACACAAACAAAATAAACTAACAACTAGGGCAACACAAAACCAAAACGCCTCGCACGAACCGCCCACAAAAAGGACAAGCACACGCACAGCCTCTGCTGACGACCACGACGCAGCGGCACGCTGCTCCTGTCCCGCGCCCCGCGCCCCACTCGATTCACAACTCACGCGACACCGTCAACGACGGGCTCGCTTCCCGCAACCTACCACCTTTCCGCCACGACGCACAGCCCCAGCCCCACCCGACGACGCCCGTGGCAACGACTGCACTTTCACCACCGCCTCCCCCTTCCCCCCCCAAAACACACACACACACACACACACACACACACACACACACACACAGCCAGCCAAAAACGCACTCGCGACCCACACATGCACGTGCATCGGCACACGCCAACCAGTCAACGTCGACAACCACACGCAAGGCTCGAAACGAAACCGGCGTCCTTCCACGTTGCCATCAAGCTACGCGACACAAGACACAAGGAACCAACACAACAGCCGGCCCCACTAATTCCCACTCTGACGCCGCAAAAAGCACACCGAAACCGCCAAACGCACGCACATTCCCCTTCGCACTGACACCACCGACCGGCTCGCTACCACACACCTCTCGGCAGCCGTTTCACGCCAATTCGCCACACCGCCCACACAGTCGACAAGCGCCCGCCCTGTACGGCACACGCAACGACGCAGCGCAGCAAAGGGCGCCCGCAACACATACCTCTCCGCCGCCCGACGCGCCAACCGCCACACCACACCGCCAGCCACTCGCAAATTGTGCACTGCCACCAGCCACACGTCCAACACGCCGCGCCGCCTCCGGCCGCCCGCCAGGGGGCGCTCACGTCCGCGACAACAGCGCGGCCCGCCGGGCCGGGCCGGGCCGGGCCGAACCGAACCGAGCCGCCGCTGCTCTGCACTCGGCACGGCCACACCCTGCTGCAGACCGGGCTCGTCCCTCTGTACGCGTCTGCCTGCGCATCAACACAACACGACCTTTTTTTTTTTCTCTCTACCGCCATCCCTCCTCCTCGCGTTTTACTCGTTGTTGCAGCAGCGGCGCACACCTACACATCCACAGCCCCAGCCGAGCCGGCCTCACCTCAGGGCCCGCCGCCAGCGTCTCCTCCTCGGGCACAGGTGCGGTGCTGTGGCCGCCCATCCAACCGCATTGCTGGCCGTCCAGCCACCAGGCGTTCCCACTGCCGCGAGCCACGCCGCGCACCGACCCTGCTGCAGAAAACGAAGCATAGCCAGAGACCGACCGATACACAAAGCAAGCCGTCGCCTCGCCTCTTGTCCTTCCTGCCTTCCTTCCGCCCCCGCCCTTCTCACACCACCGCCTCTCCACTTTCGCCCCCCCCCCCCTCCTTTTTTTTTTTTGTTTTCTTCTTTCTTTCTTTCTTTCTTTTGGCCCTCTCTCCTTCCCGCCATGGCGGTTACGGCACCGCCTGCAGCGGCAGATTTTTTGCGCCCACACGCCTACTCCTACCACCATTAACCTTGCCCTGCCCTGCCCTGCCCATCAACGTCGCAGTCGAACCGACGCTTGCCAACACACATTACGCGCCGCCGCCACAGCACCTTCCCTTCCCACAACACACCGACGTCATCACACGCACCCAAAACAGGGGCCACGACCGTGTTCCTCGCCCACTCCCATCCCGCACGGTACGCACATTCCCAACTACTACCGCGCACCCTCCCTTTCCAATCTGTGTGTCTCTGTGTCTGTGTCCTGTCCGCGCGTGACGCCTCCCAACATCCGCCGTCCCCCGTCCCGTTTTCGCCCCCATGCCGTCGTCGCGCCGCCTCCTCCCCG
The DNA here is from genome assembly GCF_021461385.2 of Schistocerca piceifrons. NCBI lineage: Eukaryota > Metazoa > Arthropoda > Insecta > Orthoptera > Acrididae > Schistocerca > Schistocerca piceifrons. The sequence goes on along the minus strand of NW_025726941.1, from coordinate 14,348 downwards.
TCCACCGCCGCCCCTGTCCGCCCCGCACCACACCATACACCGCTGCTTGTCCCGGCCGTTGCCACCAAAGGCGCCGACCGCAAACGCGCCACGCCGCAGCCCCCGTGCGTCTCGCGCTCGCTTCCATCTCCGTGCCGACGCTGCCTCTCTTCCCACTCGCACTCGACCTCGACAACACAGTCTTTGGCTCCGCCACTGCGTGTTCCGGTGGTACGCACGCTGCAACACGTATGTATTCATTACCAGAGCGATGGCGAGGCATGACAGCATCTCTGTCTGACCAGAGAGTTCTTTATCGCTGCTAGTCGGCGCTTGGACCGCGCCAGACGACAGTAGTGGCACGCACCGGGTCGCCAGGAACAGTTGTTATATATATTGTAGCGCGAGTCGGGAGAGGTAGTAGTCGGTCGACAGTAGTAGCGGGTGGACGGTTGTACTGAGCGGGCGTCGGCGGCGTGCTCTGCTCGTCTCGCGACTCTGGTCACGGTTCGGGACGATGTATAGTATATTGTGTTATAATCAAAAGGTGGTGTGACGCTGCATTGCGCAAATCTGATAACGTATGTTCATTGTACTTATTTTGTTCAACAACAAAAGCCCCACTATTACTTTTTTTCTAAAGTAACTTTTGTCTCTTAACGAAAAACATTCACTTTTTAAAGACTACTTCCTATGGCATTTCCCTCCAAGGAGTGCAATTAATTACCAGCCAGCACTCATTCATTGCACACAGCTGTGTAAGGGGTATCTACAATTGAGGAGCGGATATAAATGCAATTTTTTGTTTTTTTTGTTTTTTTTTTTGTGTGTGTGTGTTGTAACCTCCCAGCAAATTTTAAAATAATGGACAATGTTATTTACGGATGCCAATGGACATTGCGCTAATTGTAACCTCGCCCACAATGAGAGGTATTGAAAATGGCAACAAAAATGTGAAATTCGCAATCTGACTCAAATATAAAGTCTTCACACAACATTTAAAAAAGTCCGTTCAGTGACAAGAAACTTCAATTAAACCGAAATATCGGTCTTTGGCCCTGTGCAAAACAATCAGAATTAAAGTGTTACCTCCGAATAAATGGATGTCACATTTCTGCTCTGGTTGTTGCGCAGCGCTTGGAGGAACTGCATTGCAAATAGTAATATTCTCTTTTTTTGTGATTTTAGTGACATTTTTCTTCAAAGAAGTGGAATGAAATGTGAAGTGCAACGAACTCTTTAGTTCAATAAAAAATTAAATGTTTGAAAAATGCTTTTGAAATAAAAATTATTATTGGGGAACTTGTTGGAGAATAATTACAATAAATACAATTTTTCATTATCTAATGATTGTATTAATTAACAGTATACCTTATTCACCATCTTGACCAGTGTTGCCGACCGCCTACATCACACAACCGCACTCGGCTGCTACTACTGACCGACCGCTCTGCATGACGACTATTAGCGTACTGCACGCGACGACTACTGACAGAGTACAGCCCTCAACTACACAGAGCTACGGACTCGCAACGACTACTGACTGACTGACTGACTGACTGACTGACTGACTGAGAACCGCTCGCAACACGCGCAGTCCAGCGCAAACTCTCTGGTCACAGATGCTACAATGTCTCGCCATCGCTACTATGTTACATACGTGTTTCAGTGTCTTTTTCATTGGGGTAACGATCTTTGGCTCTTTTTATTCTGAATACAGGGCCAAAGGTCAACGCTGCTGCCCTTATACAATTTATCAGGTTTCATTATGTCTGTTGCAATGTTACATACGGTTCACTCTTTCATTAATATTATCGTTGGGTTTGTTTTGTAGGGACGTTAACATTCTGGCACATTTTTATTATCATCGGACTCTCTGCTATTTGTGCAGGGAGGTTATACCTGGGTCCATTTACATTTTAATATTGATAGACTTTTTGTTTTCTTTTTTGTTTCTTGTTGTTTTTCCTTCTTTTTTTTTGTTGTTTTTTTTTTTGTTTTGTTTTTCCCGCTCTCACCACCACCGCCGCATCACGCCTTCCGTTTTCTTGGTTTCTTTTCTGTTCTTCAACTGCTTCAACATCACCGCGCCCCATTTCCACACCACAGCCATCAGCCTCCAAGACGGGCGGGCGCAGTGTGCCATTTCCGGCGCACAAGCACACCCGTACGGTACTCTCCTCGCCCCCACGCCACCAACAACACAGCGACCACGCGGCTTTCAGGCACGGCACGGCACCGGCGAAATGCGCCGCCCCCGCCCCTCCGCGCATCCGTCCGTCTCGCCACGTTCACTGACAGCCGCGTCTGCGGCTACACCACGACAACCACAACACAACACCGCTCCCCTCCCTGGCAACTCACATTGTTTTTCTCCTCCTCTTTTGCACAAACCACAACGCCGAGCACAGGCGCAAGCCACCCACACCGCGCCCCTCCCCGTCCCGTCTTTGGCCGCCGCTCCTCGTTTCCTCGTTTGCCCCCTCCCATCTCCCGAAATGCCATGCCATGCCAGCAGCGTTACGCATGCCCCTCCCCTGTCCACACAACACTACCGCCTAACGAACAGCCTTTTCCGGGCCACATCCAGGGCACGCCCACCTCCAAACACTGCCAATTCACGGACACACACACACACACACACACTCACTTTCTCGACACCTTTCTGTACGGAGGGTGCGTCATCTCGACCGTGACAGAGTGACGGCAACTATCGACGATCCATTTCCCCCCACTGGTAAAACATGTCCACTAACACCTACATACATCATTCAAGTACACAGACAATAGCATACACACAATGGGAGGGCACACGAACATGGACGGCACGGCACTGTCATACACTCTTCCTCAGAACCATATCAACAAACGTTACGTACATCCGGGAAAGCGAAAGCGAAAGCCCAATGCAGCCGTCAAAGGTAACGTTCACCACGGCAGACACTTGCAGCCGCGCCGCCGTTAAACGCATTTCAGTGCGGCTCCAATACGCCTCCGACACGGGAACGTTCCGTTGCTCTACGAATGCGTTTCTCCCCTTTTTCCCTTCCTCTCTCTTTTGCCCCCCCTCCTTGCACTCTTGCCTCATTCCTCACGTTCTGCCCAGACATTCGACCGATCAAAGTCAACCTTTCGTTACCGTTCTCAGCGCGACGGTGTACAACAGTATGACGGGTGTGCCCAAGACTTCGGTTCAGTTGCGTGACGCCGGTCTATCGCGCCGATCGACAGTTACTCAGGGGGCGACGCATCGGACCACGTCACCGACACACAAAACACTTTCAAACAAACAAATACATACCGGATGGACACAGACAAACACGTGTACAGACATTCGCCAAACAAACGACCGCCGCCGTCGTCGTCTAGCGTGCATCTTGAATGACGACATCGGTGTGCGTGCGTCGTACGCAATCAGTCAGACACGGCTATCAAACATCAGAGTCGAATGGTACATCATCGTGCGTGTCGCCGTACACGTACAGTACAATACAACAACAATGCGTCTTAATGGCACGTTCATTTCAACGTCACTCACACACCTCCACGCTGCAGTTACGTCGCACCATTGTCAAACTCGGCGTACAGCAAAGGGAATAGTGGGCGGCAAAAAAAAAACCAAACAAAAACATTTCACATTTCACCCTCGCCATGTATGATGTGCAAAAAAACAAACCCGCAAACGGCCGTCGTTACGGTGACACAAAAGTCGCCGATCACACTGTCCCCCCTCGCAGACGGGTAACACACACACACACACACACACACACACCAACAACACCAATGGGTCAAAAACCACGCCAACGAGGCGTGCCACCATTCCACGCCACGGCGACCAACCTCGTGGCCGTACCCCGCGCAACACGCTTTGACGCGCCCCCCCCCCCCACCCACAATCAAAATGCACACATACATCACAGCCGTCCACACAAACAACAACAACAATTCCGCCCTTCCCGCAAAAGGCAAGTTGGTGGCCCTGAAAAGGGCCGTTTTGCCGCTCTCGCAACGGAGGAGCCTTCTCTCTCCATCCTTCCTTCCATTCCAGAGCCACCTCCTTACTTGGAGCTCGTGTACTTGGTCACCGCCTTCGTGCCCTCGCTCACGGCGTGCTTGGCCAGCTCGCCAGGCAGCAACAGCCGCACAGCGGTCTGGATCTCGCGGGACGTGATGGTCGAGCGCTTGTTGTAGTGCGCCAGGCGAGAAGCCTCGGCCGCAATGCGCTCGAAAATGTCGTTCACGAAGCTGTTCATGATGCTCATCGCCTTCGACGAGATGCCCGTGTCAGGGTGCACCTGCTTCAGCACCTTGTAGATGTAGATGGCATAGCTCTCCTTCCTCTTGCGCTTCTTCTTCTTGTCGCCCTTCGAAATGTTCTTCTGCGCCCTGCCAGCCTTCTTGGCGGCCTTCCCGCTAGTCTTGGGCGGCATCTCGAACCAACGTACGGCAGCAGCAACACCAGTAGCAAGCGCTCCGCTCTAGTCAGCGTCTCCCCACACAGTGGCACCCGCCGCCAGCCGCCGCCGCACCTTTACCAGCTCGCCCTGTTGCGGCCGCCGACCAATGGGGCGCGCGCGCAACCGGCCGCCGCACCCGAGCCCATAAAGCACCCCCACCCCGGCTGCGCCGGCACGCACGCACACACGCGGCACGCACACGCACGCACGCACGCACGCACGCACGACGCACGACGCGGATTGCGGTTCGAGATGTCGATGAGAGAGGATGCTTTACTTGCGAAGGGTGTGGCGGATCGCCGTCCGTCGGGGCCAGCTCAGGCGACTGAGTTGATCCCGGTGGCGGCCCCATCCGGCCCCCCACTTATGACGAACCGGCTTTCGACAACTGACGCTGACGGGTTTGACTCATCGGATTTTGACGCGCACCCTCGTGATCGAGTGTTCATTCTCATGAACAAACTCGCCCACGGGGGCCCCTACCCTGGTCGAGAGGACGACGAGGCGGCTATTCTCGCCTTCTGCAACATTCAGAAGGCTGCCGCTCTACCGCACACGAGGCAGCATGTGTCGGGTGTGCCACCGAGAGCCCCGCCGGTCGCATCGCACGATTTTGCGGTCCCGGCGGTGGCGGCCTCGGCGGGAGTTGCGCCGCTGGCCTCGACCACTGAAGAGGTCGATGTGCCCCCGGTTGCCCCCCTGGCCCCGGAGACACGAGAAGAGCCCGTGGCTGCGCTAGCTGCAGCTACCGAGATGGAGGACATGGACCTGCCGGACGCAAATCTGGCTGAGGCGATTGCCGAGTCGGAGCGCCGTGACACCGACCTTGACGCTCCCCGCGCGCCCAGAAAGCGCCGGGCTGTGACGCATGACGACTCTGACACTCCCTCTCAGACATCTGAAGGAGCGAGGCCGCGGAAGAAGGCCACCAGGGCCTCCCGCACCTCCACCACCGAGTCTGGGCTGACTCTCGCGGGCTCCTCCCGGAGCACCGCCGCGCAGAAATCGACGAAGACCACACGGCGGCCCACTCGTTCACCTGCTGCTTCCCGACAGCCGGACGAGGATGGTTTTGTCGCCCCGCCCCGGCGGCACACTGCCAGGGCCGCTGCGCTGCAGCTACCGACCCCGCTGCCGACCGCCAACACGTTTGCGGGCGTCAGCGACGATGCGATGGAGGATGGCGCCGCGCCTCCGGCGCCGGCCCAAAAGAAGCCGCCGCCTATAGTCATCCAGTGGGCTGGCGAATACAAGGAGTTCCAGCAAAAACTGGACAGGGTGGCCACGTCCGCCACTGTCAAGAACGCTGGCCGTGACCTTTACAAGGTCACAGTGTCGACCAACGAGGAGTACCGCGCGGTGATGGACGCCATCTGCAAAGATGGCCTCCCGTGCTACACGCACCCCTCCGAGCCGCTCAAACTTCTGAAGGTGGTATTCCGCCACCTTCCCCTCAAGTTTGGTGCGGACTACCTTCGCGAGGAGCTCGAGGACCTGGGCTTCGGCGTCCGGTCCACCGGACTAATGAAGTCTCCACGTACGCATCGCGACATGCCACTGTACCAGGTTGTCCTCGTTGACAACCTGGAAAATCGGAAGATTTTCCAGGTGCAGCGGGTCGGCCGTGTCAAGGTCGCAGTGGAACCTCTCCGGGCCAGAGGCAAGAGGGCCCAGTGCTTTTCCTGCCAAAGGCTCGACCATGTCTCCCGCTACTGCTCCATGTCGCCCCGCTGCGTTAAGTGCGCGGGCGGGCACGAGAGCAAGTCTTGCGGGCTTGCCAGGGAAGACAAACCGACGTGCTGCAATTGCGGCGGCACGCACGTTGCCAGCTATCGAGGCTGCTCGGCCTTCAAACGGGGCCGAAATCAACCGAGGGGAGGGACCGCTCCTTCTCGTAAGGTGCACCCGTCCACCAGCTTTGCTGCCGCCACCAAGGGAGGACCAGCTTCCGCCACCCGAAGTTCGGCGCTGGTGGAGCGTGAGACGCGGCCACCGACCGCGCCGTCCACGGCTTCGCCCGTGGGGGTGGCAGCCCCCGCGCCCACGCAGGGCGCGCGGGCTGCCGCCCCGCGCAGGCGTCGCCGGCGTGCGGGCCGGGCCACCCCTGCCGCTGCACGACGGACTGTCGAAGACACTCTGCCGCCGCAGAGGACGACACCTCGTGCTGCGCCGCGACCGGCTGCCGATGCTCCGCGGCAGTCGCCTAGTACGGAGCGGCCGCCACCGGCCGCCCCAGTGGCGGAGGCCGCCCCAGCGGCCCCCACCGCCCCCATGGCCACCGACGCAGCTGAGCTCCGATCGCTATTGCGGTCGTTGAGCCAGCTGCTCGAGCAGCTCCCGGTGCTCGTCACCGCGGTCACGTCGGCCCTTCAGGCCGGCGTTGCAACTCCGCCGTGCCATGGATAATCGCCATATCCATGGCCTCACCGTTTGCGCCTTCAACGCAAACAGCTTGGTCCCCCAACAAGGGGAATTCAGGGAGTTCTTGCGCGACGAGGCAATTGACATCTGCCTCGTGTGCGAGACCTTCCTGAAGCCGGGAATACACGTGAGGGTGGCCAACTATCGGTGCTACCGCACCGACAGGCTGACCCACGGCGGAGGGACGGCCATCTACATCAAGGCGTCCCTCAAACATCACGAAGTCCAGCTTCCGCCCCTCGCTGCAATGGAGGCCACTGGGGTGGCTGTCACCACGACGGCGGGGGTCATCACCTTCGTTGCGGCCTACAGGCCGCCGAGGGGACTGCTTCAGGAGGCTGACGTCGACGCCCTGCTGGCACTGCGCGGGAAAGTCTTCATTGCGGGTGACTTGAACGCCAAGCACCCTCAGTGGAACTCCCGCATCACTAACGCCAGCGGCCGCCGCCTCCTTCGCGTCACGCAACGGCATGGTGCGATAGTACTGGGGCCTTATGAGCACACCGTCTTCCCCCATCGCGGCCAATCTGACGTGCTCGACATCGCCGTGCTCAAAGGTGTTGGGCACTTCACGTCCGCCACCGTTAGATGTGCCATGTCGTCCGATCACCTCCCGGTGATCTTCGACATGGACGTCATCGGTGCATCTATGCCGTCCGACCGCCACAACTTCCGAGGCATAGACGAGGCGCGCTTTCGTGTCGAGGTCCTCGACCGCCTCGAGGGCGCGCCCGATCCCGCTGTGCAAGGGGCTGACGAAGCGTTGGCCTTCTTCACGCGGCACACACTGGCTGCAGCGGAGGCGGCCACCCCCAGGCGGCCAGGACGGCCGCGAGAGATGTCGCGCCAACTCCCGCCACACATCCTCGAGGCGATCACAAACAAGAATCGCCTCTTTCGGGAGTGGCAGCTCACACGGCTGCCTGACACGAAGCGCCGCCTCAACAGGGCGCGGCGCGAGATTCGGGCCGCCATCGACGACCATCGTCATCGGGACTGGGCGGGTCTTGTGGCCACTCTTACCACGACGGACGGCAGCGCTTGGCGGACCGCTAAGCGTTTCCTTCGTCGTCGTCAGCGAGTCCCACCTCTCCATGTGGGTGCGGACGTTGTCTGCGAACCAGATGCGAAAGCAGGCATCCTCGCGGACACGTTCGCAGAAAACTTTCAACCTGCTGATGGCGTGGTCGATCCCGATCACGTCCGTCTGGTGGCAGAGCGCCTGCCGGTTTTTCTCGCTGCGCGACAGGAAGACGACGTGATCGAGCAAATCACAGCCGAGGAAGTGGACCTGCAGCTCCGTCGTCTCAACCCGAAGAAGGCGGGTGGCACGGATGGTGTCACCAACTGCCTGTTGCGGATGCTTCCGCCGGAGGTACACCAATCTCTGGCGGACATCTTTAACAGTATCCTCCGCTCTGGGACCTTCCCTTCCGCGTGGAAACACGCGGAAGTGGTTGCCATCCCCAAGAGCGGCAAGGATCCACGTCAGGCCGCGAACTACCGGCCGATCAGTCTGCTCCCGTCCCTCTCAAAAGTGTTTGAGAGGTTGTACGCGGAGCGGCTGCTGCGCCACGTGACGGAACAGCAACTCATTCCCGAGGAGCAGTTTGGTTTCCGGTGCGGCCACTCTACCACGCAGCAGTTGCTGCGCCTCGTGGAGCAGGCGATGCGAGCGCTGGAGACGCGGGAGTACCTAGGGGCGGTGCTTCCTCGACGTCTCCAAGGCCTTCGACTGCGTGTGGCACGACGGCCTCGTGTACAAACTTTTTGCGCACGGGGTACCGACGTCGCACGTAGTCCTGCTGCGCTCGTATCTCTCGGGACGCACTTTCCACGTCCGAGCAGATGGAGGCACTTCCACCGACCGGCAGATTCGAGCGGGGGTGCCGCAGGGGTCGGTCCTCGGCCCCCTGCTGTACTCCCTGTACACCGCCGACGCCCCGCGGGTGGCACGCGTGGAGTTGGCACTTTATGCCGACGACACGGCGTTGTTCACCCGCAGCATGAATGCGGCCGAGATGCGCCGTCGCCTCCAGCTCGGATGTGACGTCCTGGGCGCCTGGTCCACGAAATGGCGCTTGAAGTTCAACGCTGCGAAGAGTCAGGCTGTCATCTTCAGCAGAAAGAGGCTGCCACCGGACCTACCGCCGGTCACGATCATGGGGGGCCCCATCCCCTGGTCGCGGACCGGCACCTACCTCGGGGTGACGTTGGACAGACACCTGACGTGGCTGCCACACATCCGTGACGTCCGAGGGCGGGCAGTGGGGCGCCTTCGTGCGCTTTACCCACTGCTCAACCCGTCATCGACTCTCCCTCCACGCCATGGCCTCACCATGTACCTGTCCCTTGTTCGGCCCGGTACTGGAATACGCGGCTGTGGTGTGGGGGTAACGCGGGCCGCGACGCACATTGCGACGCTCCAACGACTGCAAAACAGGGCGCTGCGACTAGCGCTCCACAAGCCACCTCGCTATCCGACGAGGCTGCTCCATGAAGAAGCTGGGATCCCCTACCTCCGGGATCGCTTCCGGCAAATCGCCCGGCAGTTCTACAGCATTGCAGAACGGTCTGGCAGCCGCTTGATTCGTGGTCTGGGCCGCCAGGTCCACCACAGGCCAACGACTCGTTGGCCAGATCTACTGCGAGAGTAATTATCTCTCGCCGCCCGATGTCGAAACAAAGGGCGTCACAATGAACGACGCCCAGTGAGGACAGCTCACCCTGTTAGGTCCACTGCACCCACTAACGAGGTCCCCGCAGGAACAGCAGCTCCGCTGCTTAGACTGCCTTTACACCTGGCTTATGTAGCCAGAGTTTTAATGCGAGTGCGAGTGCGCCGGCACGCACTCCGCTGCTCGACTCGCTGCCGCTCGCACCGGTCGTTTTTCGTTTCCGTTTCGTGTGCACCGTCGCTAGCCCATCGCCATGTCCGGACGCGGAAAGGGAGGCAAAGTCAAGGGCAAGTCAAAGTCCCGCTCAAGCAGGGCTGGGCTCCAGTTCCCGGTCGGCAGAATCCACCGCCTCCTGCGCAAGGGAAACTACGCAGAGCGCGTCGGCGCCGGGGCCCCCGTCTACCTCGCCGCCGTCATGGAGTACCTCGCGGCTGAGGTGCTCGAGCTGGCCGGAAACGCGGCCCGCGACAACAAGAAGACGCGCATCATCCCGCGCCACCTGCAGCTTGCCATCCGCAACGACGAGGAGCTCAACAAGCTCCTGTCGGGCGTCACCATCGCACAGGGTGGTGTCCCTGCCCAACATCCAGGCCGTCCTGCTGCCAAAGAAGACCGAGAAGAAGGCCTAAAGGAGGCCAGGCAATCGCAGCGCCGCGTGCTCCCCTGCACGCAACGCGCTTTGCCGGCTCGGCCCACAACAATCGGCCCTTTTCAGGGCCACCACACAAACCTACGTCCAAAGCAAAATTTCAGTCGTCCTCGCCGCACCTTGTTTTGTTTTAACTTTGCACAGCCGCCGCCGGCGCACGTCCGCCATCTTGTCGTCCACACAGCCCGTGTGGCCCAACACACACACACACACACACACATTTTGCACCGTCGCAGTCGCCTTCCAAACCGACAACAGCAGCAATAATGACCATTGTTAAAGGGAGGCGTGTCGACACACCGCCCTCCACTCCCGCGCGCAACGGCCGTCGACACGAACGAAACAGCTGATCCGGCCGCCTATGCCCACACGCCTTGCCTCGGAAACCCCAACGCCGCCGCAAACAAACACACAGAGACAAACCACGCAAGCAAATAATCACCGCCTCTCGCACAACAACACACAGCCCGCCATCTCCGTCGCGATCGATACAAAGACACACAATAACAAACACACAAACGAAGCAGCTCCACACACAGCCAGCCACATGACACGTTTCCTTTCCTTCTCCCCTCCCAGTCACATCACGTCGCTCAAACGGAAAGAAACAAACAAACAAACAACACAGCGCACACACGCAGCAACAACACAGACTCTTTCGCACTTTTCAACTTCCGAACAGTGTGGTGGCCCTGAAAAGGGCCGTTTTCTAGTCTCTCCCACCCACAAGCACGGCCGCGGGAAGGCCCAGCGCCCCGCTGCGACGCAGCCTAACCGCCGAAACCGTACAGGGTGCGCCCCTGCCTCTTCAGGGCGTACACCACGTCCATGGCCGTCACAGTCTTGCGCTTGGCGTGCTCAGTGTACGTCACCGCGTCGCGGATCACGTTCTCCAGGAACACCTTCAGCACCCCGCGGGTCTCCTCGTAGATCAGACCAGAGATGCGCTTCACGCCGCCCCTGCGAGCCAGGCGGCGGATGGCGGGCTTCGTGATGCCCTGGATGTTGTCGCGCAACACCTTGCGGTGCCGCTTGGCGCCACCCTTGCCGAGCCCCTTTCCTCCCTTGCCGCGGCCTGTCATCCTTCCTTCCTTCCTCGGGCAAAGCAACAACGTGCACACACAAACAGCAGCTGCAGCGGCTGGCGAGTCGGCTACGGTCTGCGCCCAGCGCGCCCGCCGCCCCCCCCTATATAGACTCTGGCCCGCCCTCCCCCCACCACGCGCAACCGAGGGCATATAAGCGCAGCACGGAGGCGCGCGGGCCCGTTGTCAAGGCAGCACCGGACGCCGCGCCGCACCTAACCTCCACGCACGCCGCTCCGCTACCGCTACCGCTACCGCCATGGCCCGCACAAAGCAAACGGCCCGCAAGTCCACCGGCGGAAAGGCGCCGCGCAAACAGCTCGCCACCAAGGCGGCGAGGAAGAGCGCGCCCGCCACCGGAGGCGTCAAGAAGCCCCACCGCTACAGGGCCGGGCACCGTCGCCCTGCGAGAAATCAGGCGCTACCAGAAGAGCACAGAGCTGCTCATCCGCAAGCTGCCATTCCAGCGCCTAGTGCGCGAGATCGCCCAGGACTTCAAGACCGACCTGCGCTTCCAGAGCTCCGCAGTCATGGCCCTGCAGGAGGCCAGCGAGGCCTACCTCGTCGGCCTCTTCGAAGACACCAACCTGTGCGCAATCCACGCCAAGCGCGTCACCATCATGCCCAAGGACATCCAGCTCGCGCGCCGCATCCGCGGCGAGCGCGCCTAAACCGCGCCGCGGCACCGCACCGCACAAACAAAAACGGCCCTTTTCAGGGCCACTAACGTCTCTCCGTCGCGAGCAAACTTTGTCGGTCGCCTGCCTCTCGCCCCGCAACCCAAAAACAAAAACCACCACTTCCCGTCCGTCCGCCACACCCGCTCACTCTGCCTGCCTGCTAGCAGCGCGCAACAATCACACATCATCCCTCCCCGGCGCTCAAAGCGCACAATGCCCAACGGCCGACGTCACACCGCACGGGTGGCTGGCCGGCCGCCGCCGCTTTCGTTTCGAAAACAAAAAAACCCGCACTCCACTCCGACGGCCAACGGCCAGGCAGGCGCGCTCGCTCGCTCTACACGCCACCGAAATCCCCGCCGACTCCTTCCGCATCTCAACGTGCCCCCCGTTGCAAACATAACACACACACACACACACACACACAAAGGAACAAAACAAAACAAAGACCAGACACGACTCGACAAGACAGACATCCGAGAAGAACGAACGCAGGCAAGCCAACCAACGTATTCAAACAAAACAACGTGACAGAAAAACCAACCGTCGGCCGCCGCCACAAACACGGCGACAATCAACCACGACAACAACAACAACAACAACAACAACAACAACACCGCTTACCGCTACCGCCGCCCACACCCGCCACCGACCCCCGCAATCCAACCACCACGGCACGCAAACAGCATCCCCACGGGCATACAGAAACGCCAGACAGACACCCACACCAAACGCAACACGACAATCAAAACCTTCCCCGACATGCTTTGATGGCCCTGAGAAGGGCCGTTTTGGGCCGCGCGTCTCTTGCGCGCCACTAGACGACGACGGGGGGTGGGGACGACGGAGTCAAGCGCCAAACCCTTCCTTTCCCATCTCTTTCTCCTCTACTCTACTTCTTCTTCTTGGGCGAAGCCTTCGCCTTAGACGGCGTCGTCGCCTTCTTCGGGCGCGGCGCCTTCGGCTTCTTCGTCGGAACCTTGGCGGCCTTCTTCGCCTTCGACGGCGACTTGGCCTTGGCCGGCTTGGCCGCAGCCGCCTTCTTCGCACCCGCGGGAGCGGCCGACGCCGCAGACGCCTTCTTGGCGGCGCCCGCCTTCCGACCGGTCGCCGCCTTCACGCCACCAGCCTTCTTTGCGCCGGCCGCACGGGCGCCCTTCTTCTCCTTGCTGGCCGGAGCGGCGCGCTTCTTCTTGGCACCGCCAGCACGAGCCTTGCCGCCCTCGGCCGCCCCCCCCGCCGCCGGCGCCGGCAAGCTTGAACGAGCCGGACGCGCCCTTCCCCTTCGTCTGCACCAGCTCGCCCGCCACGACGGCCGACTTGAGGTACTTCTTGATAAACGGCGCCAGCTTCTCCGCGTCCAGCTTGTAGTGCGCGGCTATGTACTTCTTGATCGCCTGCAGCGACGACCCGCCGCGCTCCTTCAGGACTCTTGATGGCGGCCGTCACCATCTCAGAGGTGCGCGGGTGCGCAGGCTTGGCGCGCGGCTTCTTCGCAGACGACGCAGACTTGGCCTTCTTCGTAGTGCCGGTGGCGGCGGGTGCCGCAGCAGTCTCGTTCGTAGCCGCCTGATCTGCCATTTCGACGACGCGCGTAACACACAGCGAGAGCGAGCGGGACGGCAGGCAGGCACGCAAGCACAGCACAGCAGCAGAGCAGAGAATCACAAGGCCCAGCCAGTGTCGCGGGCGGGCGCGGACGGCCGAGAGAGCGGCCGCCACTCTGCGCGCCGCCGCGCCGCGCCTCCCGCGCTTGCTACCGCCCAACGTCCGACAGCCTGTGCGGAGCAGCCCCAAACCTGCGCCACAACCGCCCGCGCCTTTCAAACCACCGAGGATGGGGCTACACACAGCCACACCACAGTCGCCAACCAGTCGCCACGGCAGCGCCGCAAACCACGGCCAAACTGCAGCTACCGCGCGCTACAGCCTGGGTCGGCCCGCCCGAGAATCGCCGCCCCCGCCCCAAATGCCGCCCCCACAGCCCCAGCCGACGACCCGCCACAATGGCCAAACCTTCGGCAAAACTCCCACACCGTCGCCGCGGCAGCCCGGCCAGCGCGGCCGGCGCCACAGCCACACAAGCCGAGGCGTGCGGCGATGACGGCCGTGCAAACGCGCCTCCGCCGCCCCATCGCCTTCCGTCGCCCTCCCGCCGTTTCCCGATCGGCCCGCAGCCGTCGGGCCACATCGCGCGCCGTCCTCCTCCTCTCGCCCGCCAACATTCACAGCCGTTTCTCAACAATTGCCCGCCGCAAACGGACGCCGCCTGCGCAACAGGCGCCGCCGCCCCTCGCCGCTTCCGACCCAACCCCTCGACCGAGGCAAACCGCAATCCGAATCTACAGACCAACCCAATCTGCCGTCAAGCACACACGACAGCCGACCTTACACGTTAC
>NW_025726940.1:45000-50000 GCF_021461385.2 Schistocerca piceifrons | reverse complement strand
GCGGCCCAGAACATCTAAGGGCATCACAGACCTGTTATTGCTCAATCTCGTGCGGCTAGAAGCCGCCTGTCCCTCTAAGAAGAAAAGTAATCGCTGACAGCACGAAGGATGTCACGCGACTAGTTAGCAGGCTAGAGTCTCGTTCGTTATCGGAATTAACCAGACAAATCGCTCCACCAACTAAGAACGGCCATGCACCACCACCCACCGAATCAAGAAAGAGCTATCAATCTGTCAATCCTTCCGGTGTCCGGGCCTGGTGAGGTTTCCCGTGTTGAGTCAAATTAAGCCGCAGGCTCCACTCCTGGTGGTGCCCTTCCGTCAATTCCTTTAAGTTTCAGCTTTGCAACCATACTTCCCCCGGAACCCAAAAGCTTTGGTTTCCCGGAGGCTGCCCGCCGAGTCATCGGAGGAACTGCGGCGGATCGCTGGCTGGCATCGTTTATGGTTAGAACTAGGGCGGTATCTGATCGCCTTCGAACCTCTAACTTTCGTTCTTGATTAATGAAAACATACTTGGCAAATGCTTTCGCTTCTGTTCGTCTTGCGACGATCCAAGAATTTCACCTCTAACGTCGCAATACGAATGCCCCCGCCTGTCCCTATTAATCATTACCTCGGGTTCCGAAAACCAACAAAATAGAACCGAGGTCCTATTCCATTATTCCATGCACACAGTATTCAGGCGGGCTTGCCTGCTTTAAGCACTCTAATTTGTTCAAAGTAAACGTGCCGGCCCACCGAGACACTCAATAAAGAGCACCCTGGTAGGATTTCAACGGGGTCCGCCTCGGGACGCACGAGCACGCACGGGGCGGTCGCACGCCTTCGGCTCGCCCCACCGGCAGGACGTCCCACGATACATGCCAGTTAAACACCGACGGGCGGTGAACCAACAGCGTGGGACACAAATCCAACTACGAGCTTTTTAACCGCAACAACTTTAATATACGCTATTGGAGCTGGAATTACCGCGGCTGCTGGCACCAGACTTGCCCTCCAATAGATACTCGTTAAAGGATTTAAAGTGTACTCATTCCGATTACGGGGCCTCGGATGAGTCCCGTATCGTTATTTTTCGTCACTACCTCCCCGTGCCGGGAGTGGGTAATTTGCGCGCCTGCTGCCTTCCTTGGATGTGGTAGCCGTTTCTCAGGCTCCCTCTCCGGAATCGAACCCTGATTCCCCGTTACCCGTTACAACCATGGTAGGCGCAGAACCTACCATCGACAGTTGATAAGGCAGACATTTGAAAGATGCGTCGCCGGTACGAGGACCGTGCGATCAGCCCAAAGTTATTCAGAGTCACCAAGGCAAACGGACCGGACGAGCCGACCGATTGGTTTTGATCTAATAAAAGCGTCCCTTCCATCTCTGGTCGGGACTCTGTTTGCATGTATTAGCTCTAGAATTACCACAGTTATCCAAGTAACGTGGGTACGATCTAAGGAACCATAACTGATTTAATGAGCCATTCGCGGTTTCACCTTAATGCGGCTTGTACTGAGACATGCATGGCTTAATCTTTGAGACAAGCATATGACTACTGGCAGGATCAACCAGGGAGCTGCGTCAACTAGAGCTGAGCAGCCGGCCGCCCGGGAGTGTGTCCCGGGGGCCCGCGCGAACACGCAAGCGTCCGCTCAATCATTCTGCAAACAGGAGGAGGCTGAGCTCCCCTGCACAATACACCTCGAAACCCTCTCAGGTCCCGGCGGCGCGCAGCGCCGTCCCAAGTACTTGGTCGGGTTCGAGAGAGGCGCAATCGCCCGGAGTTAGGCGAGTAGACGCTTTCGGTGCGACCACCCGTGCTCCCAACTGAGCTTGCCGCTGCCGACAGAGGCCCGGGAGCGTGCTGTCGTGGCATTGCCGGCGGGAGACAACACGCGCCACCTACGGTGACCGGCAGCTCCAACGCCAGCGCCACAGAAGGACAAAAGCCCCACTTGGGTGCCGAAGCGAACTCTCCCAGCACAGCGCACACGCCAACACATCCGCACAGCTGCGATACAAACCACCAGCGAGAACCGCTGGGGCGACCGAGCAGCAGACGGCGTCGCGGCGCCGAGCGCCGGGCGGCGGCGCATCCTCAACGCACACAGTCCTCAATCGGACCAGCACACTGCAGATGTCCACCGCGCTTCGCACCGGGCCCGCGAGGACCTACTTTGGCCGCACGGCGCCGCGCGCAGGGTGCGCCGGCGCGCAGCTGCGACGCCTGCCGCGTCCGTCGGCCGGCGCGCCTGCCACTGGCCGCCCCCACCAGCCGGCTGTAGCGCGTGCGCCCACGCACCGCGCGGCCAGCACGCCGGGAGGCGCCCCCTCACCGGCCGGGGACGGTCCCACCCAGCCACCGCCGCGTATCGCTTCACACCCAGATGCCGTTCAGTTTCGTCGGCATGGTGGGTATCGCTGGAACAACCGGTTAGTACCTCAACCTATCGTCGCCATCACCGATTCACCCCTAGCGAGAACAACCGCACCACAACGGGTTACCATTTCTTCATTTGCGTAACTTCACCAGAAAACGTAGGCGTCCATCGCCATTTGCAACTTCAACCATTATTGCATGCCTGTGTCAGGTGTCACGCCACACTACGTCTGCCCACATACACGCAACAAAATGTGCACGCCTAGACAATACGTGGAAGGTGGCCCCCGTACGTATGCGATGTCCATTGCTCGAACGACTGTCAACCGGCTTCTGTAGCATGTCGCAGATATGGAACGCGCTGCACCATGCCATCACGGTGTGTGAGGAGAGACGACTAGGTCCGAATACATCAACAGACAGCTCATGCTGATCGCCATCCACGGCGTCCGTTCCTCCCACACGTCTCTATGGCGTACCACACTGCAATCCAGCTCTCATAGGGAGACGACACGTAGCTGCGTGCACAATATTTGCACTGTATGGTCCGCCGTTTTTGGGCGCAGTCGTTGTACGGTCACACATGTGCCACGATGTATCATTCAGTACATAAGGACGAATGTGCAGTACAGATTGTGGTTCACGCGTACGACATCAGCGGACAGTTGACACAGGCCGCACCACAACGTAGCCTGCGTACGTCGCATGCGAAGGGCATTGAACATGCAAACTTGTCACCAACCACCTTGCGAAGGCAGGGGGCAAGGTGGGGACGTGGGGAGAGGTGGGGGGGGGGGGGGGGGCGGCATGTACGCCCTGCTGCCATCCACATTACAGTGTACAGCAGGAGCATGTGGAAAGTCAGCAAGACTTGCAAGGTGTTTAACATGAAGCGATACACAGGGGAGCGGGCAGTGCGAGTAGCGAACTATATTGCGAGGGTTGCGGGTGGGCAACACTACACTAATTGAACGAGTCGTATAACAATTACAGAGCAGGTTTAGGCGACAACGTGGGTTACGATAGGCGACAACGTGGGTTACGTTAGGGGACAACGTGGGTTACGTTAGGGGACAACGTGGGTTACGTTAGGGGACAACGTGGGTTACGTTAGGGGACAACGTGGGTTACGTTAGGGGACAACGTGGGTTACGTTAGGGGACAACGTGGGTTACGTTAGGGGACAACGTGGGTTAGGTTAAGGCACAACATGGGTTAGGTTAAGGCACAACATGGGTTAGGTTAAGGCACAACATGGGTTAGGTTAAGGCACAACATGGGTTAGGTTAAGGCACAACATGGGTTAGGTTACGGCACAACATGGGTTAGGTTAAGGCACAACATGGGTTAGGTTAGGGGACAACATGGGTTAGGTTAGGGGACAACATGGGTTAGGTTAAGGCACAACATGGGTTAGGTTAAGGCACAACATGGGTTAGGTTAGGGGACAACATGGGTTAGGTTAGGGCACAACATGGGTTAGGTTAGGGGACAACATGGGTTAGGTTAGGGGACAACATGGGTTAGGTTAGGGGACAACATGGGTTAGGTTAGGGGACAACATGGGTTAGGTTAGGGGACAACATGGGTTAGGTTAGGGGACAACATGGGTTAGGTTAGGGGACAACATGGGTTAGGTTAGGGGACAACATGGGTTAGGTTAAGGCACAACATGGGTTAGGTTAGGGGACAACATGGGTTAGGTTAGGGGACAACATGGGTTAGGTTAGGGGACAACATGGGTTAGGTTAGGGGACAACATGGGTTAGGTTAAGGCACAACATGGGTTAGGTTAGGGCACAACATGGGTTAGGTTAGGGCACAACATGGGTTAGGTTAGGGCACAACATGGGTTAGGTTAGGGGACAACATGGGTTAGGTTAGGGGACAACATGGGTTAGGTTAGGGGACAACATGGGTTAGGTTAGGGGACAACATGGGTTAGGTTAGGGGACAACATGGGTTAGGTTAGGGGACAACATGGGTTAGGTTAGGGGACAACATGGGTTAGGTTAGGGGACAACATGGGTTAGGTTAGGGGACAACATGGGTTAGGTTAGGGGACAACATGGGTTAGGTTAAGGCACAACATGGGTTAGGTTAAGGCACAACATGGGTTAGGTTAGGGGACAACATGGGTTAGGTTAGGGGACAACATGGGTTAGGTTAGGGGACAACATGGGTTAGGTTAAGGCACAACATGGGTTAGGTTAGGGGACAACATGGGTTAGGTTAAGGCACAACATGGGTTAGGTTAGGGGACAACATGGGTTAGGTTAGGGGACAACATGGGTTAGGTTAAGGCACAACATGGGTTAGGTTAAGGCACAACATGGGTTAGGTTAAGGCACAACATGGGTTAGGTTAGGGGACAACATGGGTTAGGTTAGGGGACAACTTGGGTTAGGTTAGGGGACAACATGGGTTAGGTTAAGGCACAACATGGGTTAGGTTAAGGCACAACATGGGTTAGGTTAGGGGACAACATGGGTTAGGTTAGGGGACAACATGGGTTAGGTTAGGGGACAACATGGGTTAGGTTAAGGCACAACATGGGTTAGGTTAGGGGACAACATGGGTTAGGTTAAGGCACAACATGGGTTAGGTTAGGGGACAACATGGGTTAGGT
>NW_025726940.1:32500-35000 GCF_021461385.2 Schistocerca piceifrons | reverse complement strand
GCAGACGGCGTCGCGGCGCCGAGCGCCGGGCGGCGGCGCATCCTCAACGCACACAGTCCTCAATCGGACCAGCACACTGCAGATGTCCACCGCGCTTCGCACCGGGCCCGCGAGGACCTACTTTGGCCGCACGGCGCCGCGCGCAGGGTGCGCCGGCGCGCAGCTGCGACGCCTGCCGCGTCCGTCGGCCGGCGCGCCTGCCACTGGCCGCCCCCACCAGCCGGCTGTAGCGCGTGCGCCCACGCACCGCGCGGCCAGCACGCCGGGAGGCGCCCCCTCACCGGCCGGGGACGGTCCCACCCAGCCACCGCCGCGTATCGCTTCACACCCAGATGCCGTTCAGTTTCGTCGGCATGGTGGGTATCGCTGGAACAACCGGTTAGTACCTCAACCTATCGTCGCCATCACCGATTCACCCCTAGCGAGAACAACCGCACCACAACGGGTTACCATTTCTTCATTTGCGTAACTTCACCAGAAAACGTAGGCGTCCATCGCCATTTGCAACTTCAACCATTATTGCATGCCTGTGTCAGGTGTCACGCCACACTACGTCTGCCCACATACACGCAACAAAATGTGCACGCCTAGACAATACGTGGAAGGTGGCCCCCGTACGTATGCGATGTCCATTGCTCGAACGACTGTCAACCGGCTTCTGTAGCATGTCGCAGATATGGAACGCGCTGCACCATGCCATCACGGTGTGTGAGGAGAGACGACTAGGTCCGAATACATCAACAGACAGCTCATGCTGATCGCCATCCACGGCGTCCGTTCCTCCCACACGTCTCTATGGCGTACCACACTGCAATCCAGCTCTCATAGGGAGACGACACGTAGCTGCGTGCACAATATTTGCACTGTATGGTCCGCCGTTTTTGGGCGCAGTCGTTGTACGGTCACACATGTGCCACGATGTATCATTCAGTACATAAGGACGAATGTGCAGTACAGATTGTGGTTCACGCGTACGACATCAGCGGACAGTTGACACAGGCCGCACCACAACGTAGCCTGCGTACGTCGCATGCGAAGGGCATTGAACATGCAAACTTGTCACCAACCACCTTGCGAAGGCAGGGGGCAAGGTGGGGACGTGGGGAGAGGTGGGGGGGGGGGGGGGGGCGGCATGTACGCCCTGCTGCCATCCACATTACAGTGTACAGCAGGAGCATGTGGAAAGTCAGCAAGACTTGCAAGGTGTTTAACATGAAGCGATACACAGGGGAGCGGGCAGTGCGAGTAGCGAACTATATTGCGAGGGTTGCGGGTGGGCAACACTACACTAATTGAACGAGTCGTATAACAATTACAGAGCAGGTTTAGGCGACAACGTGGGTTACGATAGGCGACAACGTGGGTTACGTTAGGGGACAACGTGGGTTACGTTAGGGGACAACGTGGGTTACGTTAGGGGACAACGTGGGTTACGTTAGGGGACAACGTGGGTTACGTTAGGGGACAACGTGGGTTACGTTAGGGGACAACGTGGGTTACGTTAGGGGACAACGTGGGTTAGGTTAAGGCACAACATGGGTTAGGTTAAGGCACAACATGGGTTAGGTTAAGGCACAACATGGGTTAGGTTAAGGCACAACATGGGTTAGGTTAAGGCACAACATGGGTTAGGTTACGGCACAACATGGGTTAGGTTAAGGCACAACATGGGTTAGGTTAGGGGACAACATGGGTTAGGTTAGGGGACAACATGGGTTAGGTTAAGGCACAACATGGGTTAGGTTAAGGCACAACATGGGTTAGGTTAGGGGACAACATGGGTTAGGTTAGGGCACAACATGGGTTAGGTTAGGGGACAACATGGGTTAGGTTAGGGGACAACATGGGTTAGGTTAGGGGACAACATGGGTTAGGTTAGGGGACAACATGGGTTAGGTTAGGGGACAACATGGGTTAGGTTAGGGGACAACATGGGTTAGGTTAGGGGACAACATGGGTTAGGTTAGGGGACAACATGGGTTAGGTTAAGGCACAACATGGGTTAGGTTAGGGGACAACATGGGTTAGGTTAGGGGACAACATGGGTTAGGTTAGGGGACAACATGGGTTAGGTTAGGGGACAACATGGGTTAGGTTAAGGCACAACATGGGTTAGGTTAGGGCACAACATGGGTTAGGTTAGGGCACAACATGGGTTAGGTTAGGGCACAACATGGGTTAGGTTAGGGGACAACATGGGTTAGGTTAGGGGACAACATGGGTTAGGTTAGGGGACAACATGGGTTAGGTTAGGGGACAACATGGGTTAGGTTAGGGGACAACATGGGTTAGGTTAGGGGACAACATGGGTTAGGTTAGGGGACAACATGGGTTAGGTTAGGGGACAACATGGGTTAGGTTAGGGGACAACATGGGTTAGGTTAGGGGACAACATGGGTTAGGTTAAGGCACAACATGGGTTAGGTTAAGGCACAACATGGGTTAGGTTAGGGGACAACATGGGTTAGGTTAGGGGACAACATGGGTTAGGTTAGGGGAC
>NW_025726940.1:12500-25000 GCF_021461385.2 Schistocerca piceifrons | reverse complement strand
TAGCGTGTTGCGCGACACGACACGCACATCGAAAGACATGCAGTCTAGTCGGTAATGATCCTTCCGCAGGTTCACCTACGGAAACCTTGTTACGACTTTTACTTCCTCTAAATGATCAAGTTTGGTCATCTTTCCGGTAGCATCGGCAACGACAGAGTCAATGCCGCGTACCAGTCCGAAGACCTCACTAAATCATTCAATCGGTAGTAGCGACGGGCGGTGTGTACAAAGGGCAGGGACGTAATCAACGCGAGCTTATGACTCGCGCTTACTGGGAATTCCTCGTTCATGGGGAACAATTGCAAGCCCCAATCCCTAGCACGAAGGAGGTTCAGCGGGTTACCCCGACCTTTCGGCCTAGGAAGACACGCTGATTCCTTCAGTGTAGCGCGCGTGCGGCCCAGAACATCTAAGGGCATCACAGACCTGTTATTGCTCAATCTCGTGCGGCTAGAAGCCGCCTGTCCCTCTAAGAAGAAAAGTAATCGCTGACAGCACGAAGGATGTCACGCGACTAGTTAGCAGGCTAGAGTCTCGTTCGTTATCGGAATTAACCAGACAAATCGCTCCACCAACTAAGAACGGCCATGCACCACCACCCACCGAATCAAGAAAGAGCTATCAATCTGTCAATCCTTCCGGTGTCCGGGCCTGGTGAGGTTTCCCGTGTTGAGTCAAATTAAGCCGCAGGCTCCACTCCTGGTGGTGCCCTTCCGTCAATTCCTTTAAGTTTCAGCTTTGCAACCATACTTCCCCCGGAACCCAAAAGCTTTGGTTTCCCGGAGGCTGCCCGCCGAGTCATCGGAGGAACTGCGGCGGATCGCTGGCTGGCATCGTTTATGGTTAGAACTAGGGCGGTATCTGATCGCCTTCGAACCTCTAACTTTCGTTCTTGATTAATGAAAACATACTTGGCAAATGCTTTCGCTTCTGTTCGTCTTGCGACGATCCAAGAATTTCACCTCTAACGTCGCAATACGAATGCCCCCGCCTGTCCCTATTAATCATTACCTCGGGTTCCGAAAACCAACAAAATAGAACCGAGGTCCTATTCCATTATTCCATGCACACAGTATTCAGGCGGGCTTGCCTGCTTTAAGCACTCTAATTTGTTCAAAGTAAACGTGCCGGCCCACCGAGACACTCAATAAAGAGCACCCTGGTAGGATTTCAACGGGGTCCGCCTCGGGACGCACGAGCACGCACGGGGCGGTCGCACGCCTTCGGCTCGCCCCACCGGCAGGACGTCCCACGATACATGCCAGTTAAACACCGACGGGCGGTGAACCAACAGCGTGGGACACAAATCCAACTACGAGCTTTTTAACCGCAACAACTTTAATATACGCTATTGGAGCTGGAATTACCGCGGCTGCTGGCACCAGACTTGCCCTCCAATAGATACTCGTTAAAGGATTTAAAGTGTACTCATTCCGATTACGGGGCCTCGGATGAGTCCCGTATCGTTATTTTTCGTCACTACCTCCCCGTGCCGGGAGTGGGTAATTTGCGCGCCTGCTGCCTTCCTTGGATGTGGTAGCCGTTTCTCAGGCTCCCTCTCCGGAATCGAACCCTGATTCCCCGTTACCCGTTACAACCATGGTAGGCGCAGAACCTACCATCGACAGTTGATAAGGCAGACATTTGAAAGATGCGTCGCCGGTACGAGGACCGTGCGATCAGCCCAAAGTTATTCAGAGTCACCAAGGCAAACGGACCGGACGAGCCGACCGATTGGTTTTGATCTAATAAAAGCGTCCCTTCCATCTCTGGTCGGGACTCTGTTTTTTTTTTTTTTTTTTTTTTTTTTTAAAAAAAAAAAAAATCTTTATTTACTTTACAATAATATTTATACATCTAACCCACCACCTTATTACATTAGTGGGTCTTACTTACTACTGTTAGTTACAATTTGCAGCTAATTACAATATGTATTAAGTTGTGAGCTACAGCTTTCTAATTGCAATGGGCAGCTATACAATAAACTACTTAATTAAACTTCTAATATTTTAAAAACTAAACCTACATTTACTTCCTGCAGCGTCACAAGTGTGTCAGCAATATACAAACCTACTTATATGCCTTGCCCATCGAGCTAACCCCGATGGGCGTGCCCCTGACACTGGGCAGGCCAGGATTTTAATCGCTGCAGGTTCCTATATCTAAATTTCTAATCTAATTCCTACTATCTAATTTTAACCTACGTCATTTCCAGTGTAATGTCAATTCCGGGTAATTCCTATTCCCCACCCCCCCTATTCCCGCGCGTGGCGGATTCCAGACTAAGAGTCGGCCTATCCACGCGCAGGCGGAATGGGAGTAGGGCGTATTAGTCGCAGTTTGTGCTATTTAGTCTAGTTCCCTCATGTATTCTCTTAGCACCTTTTGTGATACCTCGTTGGCAAGTTTATTTATCATTTGGAAGGTATCTTCATGTCTAATTAGGTTATAAGTGTCATAGTCAGGTAGTTGGTCTCGTAGTGTAGAGGCAACATCATTGAAGAGAGGGCACTCGTAAATCACATGATCGGGAGTGCCCTCCGGTTCACCACATTCACACGCGGGTGTCGCCCTTTTCCCAAACCGGCATAAGTATGCCGGATAAGGTCCATGTCCAGTGAGAAAATGGATTAGCCCTCTGGTTGGTTCGAAGTATTTCATTTTCAGCCGTTCTGTAATACTTGGTAACAATTCATGTGTCCTGCGCCCTGTTTCATCAGTATCCCATAGTTCTTGCCATAGTTGTACTCCTCTTTTCCTAATCTCGCCCTTATCCCCAGCCCTGATACCTAAGATTTCCTCTATTTTTGTTATGTTTCCCTTTTTACTCCAGAACCATGCAGCTTGCTCCCTGATTTTAATATCCAGGGGGCAAAGCCCCATTATAACTGTTAGTGCTCCTCCAGGTGTTGTACGATAAGCACCTACCGATCTTAGAATCATGTTTCTTTGAACCCTTCTCACTGTCATGGCGGGCACCACCCTCGTGAGCCTGTGTGCCCAGACCCCCGAGCCGTAACCCACTATCGATGTTAGTATACTATTGTGATAAAGTTTTATAAGGTGAGGTGGTAGATGAAATCTCCTGTGTCCTATGGATATGAGGTTATTCAGTGTTTGAATAGCTTTCTGGGTCACGGTTTCAATGTGTTTCCCAAAATTCCACCTCTCATCAATGATGATGCCCAAGTAACGTGCGTCACGTCTCCGAAGAACCGGCGAGCGGTTGATACGTACGGTCGGGTTACGTAGTAATTGTCCCTTTAATAGCAAGTAGGTGGACTTACTTGGCGACACCGTCATTTTGGTGTTTTGACACCATAGCTGTAGTTTATTTAAGGCAGTCTCTATTTTAGGTTCAATGTCTTCGCGGCTTCGGCCGCCGACCAGCAGGAGGAGGTCATCTGCATACGCTATCACCTCTAGCACTTCTTCACTTTGTTGTAGGGTGTCCAATAAAGGCTCCATATGGATGTCCCAGAACAGGGGCCCGAGTACGGAACCCTGAGGACATCCCTTTGTTATAACTTTTCCAATTCTCTTGCTAGAGGATGATAGCCAGACCTCCCGTTCTTCACAATAGCTCCTTAGGCATCCATATAGCGGCCCTGGACACTCCTTCTCCCGCAAGCAGGAGAAGAGCGAAGGCCACCACAGGTTGTCGAAGGCGCCACTGATGTCAACCATAATGCCCACCACGTACTTATGCGGGGTAGAGCCACAGACCTCAGCAGCCAGGGCGATCGCATCAGATGTCGATCGCCCAGGCCTGAAGCCGAACTGTCTGTCGCTCACCCCACGCAGCACTCTATGTGCAGCCAGTCTGTCAGCTAGTAACTTCTCTAATATTTTCCCTAGTATGTTGATTAAGCAAATAGGTCTATAAGATTTTACATTTGTAGGATCTTTATCTAACCCTTTCCGAATAATGACTACGTTTGCTGATTTCCACACCCTAGGAATTTTTTGCCGTATCAGACACTCATTGTATAGGTGAGTGAGTGGTGCAGTTAGCTGGGGGGCCAGGAACTGCACCACCTCAGCCACAATGCCGTCTGGCCCGGGAGCTTTTCCCCTTTTAAGTGCTTTTATATGGGCAGCTACCTCTTCCTCCGAGAAAGGGTAGACTGCCGTATTATTGATGTACTCATTTTGGTCTTCATGTCTTAATTGTTGTTGCTGGTCGGATTCTCCATCCGCACTATCGTCAGGCAACAGGGACTGGAGGAGGACCTCAGCAGTTTCCTGCCAAGACTCCGTCATCCTGTCCCCGTGCCTAACTGTTGACAATTCTAGTGGAGAGCGGATCTTCTCTCGAACTAGTTTGTACGGTGTACCCCAGGGGTCCTGTGCCAATTGGCTCTGGACGAAGTTTTCCCAGCTTTTTATCCTAACATCCTGGAGTTCTTTCTGAAAAAGACGTTTAGCCTCCCGATATTGTATCAGCCATCTTTGCCGTTCCAGCCAGACGACACTGCGCTGGTAGTACCTTCTCAGCCTCCTAACAGACTGGCGCATAGTTTCTAGTTCGGGCGACCATGGCGATGGAGAGACTGCAATAGCCTTCCTCCTGGTCGGTACGGCAGCTTTCACCGCGTTCGTTATTGCGTTGGTCAGTTCTTCTGCTCGGTCATTTACGTCTATGTCAAAGTCTGCTTCACCCTCTGGTAAGGCAGGAATGACGCACTCCCTGGCTAGTCGTTCCCAATTAGCCCTTCTGTAATTAAACTGCATCTCCCACCCCATGGCCCAGCAGGACTCTTTTCCACCTATAATGAAAGTAATTAAATTGTGGTCACTTGTAGTGGCGTTTTCCTCCACTTTCCACTCCTGTATCGTATTGATTGCATTAGGGGTTGCTAAAGTTATGTCAATATTCGTGCCTGGTCCTCCTCCCGCCGCATAGGTTGGAGGATTACCAGGTTTGTTGGCTATCACTAGCTGTGATGCCATGATGTAATCTTCTACTTTTTCTCCATTGGTGTCCCTTGTGCCGCTGTGCCATAGGGGGGATTTTGCATTGACATCAGCCGTGATTATGATTCTTCGTCCCTGCAGTGCCGTGGTTACTGCTGCCAGATGGTCAAGATGTACTTCAATATTATCTCCGTACTGAAAGTACATGTTAATTAATATGACTGTTTCATTAGGAGATAGCAGCTCCACGACATTGCAGTGACTGTTATTAAATTGTGATAGTATAGTCACTTTCAGGGCTTTGTTCGTGATGATTATTGCCGCTTTCGGATTGTCTCCTTGGCTGATTACTTGCCACGTCGCGGCTGTGAATGTGATTCTTCCATCCAGGGAGTACGGCTCTTGTAGACAGAGCACATCGAGCCTCCTCTCCTCCACTTCCTTTCGGAGCTCCTGCATTACGAGTCGACTGTTGTGTGTGTTAAGTTGGCCAATTGTAATTTTTGTCATCTATGGAAAGTATGTATGTATGTGATCGTTTGGCCAAGTCTTGTTCCAGTCATACGTAAGACGTCCATTTGCCAACACTGACTGTTCGTATATGTCGTTTAGGTCAAACTTTTCTCCTCGTCTTTCGAAAACTTTCTTTAGTAAGTCTCGCAGGGCTCCGAAGTCAGTGGGGAGATTCACTGACTTTAGCTGTATCCTGTCTACAGCCTCCATTACCGAGAAGGTGACTCTTCTTCCGTATTCGTGCCCCACGCGGACCACATGTCGTAAGGCAGTGGTCAGGGTAGCCGGCTGCTCTAATCTCGCCAGTTGCATGGTGAATTCTAGGTTCGGATATATCCGAACTGGGTCTACTGGCGGTAGTCTTACCACTGGGGTTTCTACCGAACTAGTTATGGTGTTCTCTTGTACAGGCTTTTGTTCTTTTTGATTATCTATATTTGCTGAGACCTCAGGCACAGGATGCTTTTGCCGTTGCAGGTGTATAGTCGGCTTTACTCCCCTGCTGAGAGAGGAGGGAGTAGCCATAGGGATGGTTTCTGTCTGTATGCATTTATCTATTTTTGGTGGATCTGTTTGAATGCCTTTGTCGACTGTTTCTGGTACCAGATCCCTCGAAAGAGACTTTATAAACTCTTTGAATCTGCTTGCCCTAATGGCGTCCCTCCTCCTTTTGCTAGGGGACTTTCGCTTTGGCATCCTGTTTTGTTGTACGTACTCAGCCATAGTCCGTTCTTGATATTAGTCTTTGCTCTAACATGCGGTATGTAGGGCAATTTCGTCCTGAGGCTCCACAGTTTCTCTTCCCACGCCTTTTGCAGGGAATGCACACGCTTGCAGCTTTGCATTCTTTGCGTGTGTGTCCATCTTCGCCGCACCTGGAGCAAGCCGACCCCCCGGTGCAGTGCCTTAGAACATGGTCCAAGTCTCCGCAATTGTGGCAACGAGGTACCACAAGGTAGTCCCTAATATTGATGGCATGAAAGCCAATGTACAGTCTGCCCATTGTTATGATTTGTTTCCACATTGGTGCTGTGACCTCAGCGACGTGATGCACGACATCACGATCCCGAGGTCCCGTTTTGAATCTTAGCTTAAAAGAATCCTTAAATTCATTCTCATTCATGTGATCGAAATTTTGATCCTTTATACTTTGGTGTAATTCTTCATTCGTTATTGTTGCTGGTACATCGTATAGAATGACCAGTGGGTTTCTTTTTCTTGGCGGTTCACACTTTACCACCGAGTTCAGTTTAGGATGTTTTAACAATTTTTCTTTGTCCTCGTCTGTGGCCACTTCCACAATTACCGAGTTTCTACTGGGTTTTACTTTATTTATTCGTATTTTGTCTTTTACTGGGTCAACACTTTTAGTCAGCAGTTCTTGTATCTTTTTTACGCTTGTGTCTTCGCCTGGTAGGGTTCTGAGAAAGACCGCCGTATCTGACCGCTTGGTCATCTTGGCGATCGTTTCTTTTGTGGTTTGGGGCTTTGGCGGTGCTTGCGCAACCACTCCAGCCCAGGTTTTTGTTGGTTGCCTCCTCAAACGTTCATTTTCTTTTTCTAGCTCCTCTACGCGGCCTTCGAGCTTGGCGTGGGCGATGGCCCATGCAGCCAGCTCGTTCTTTATAGTGGACAAAGCCGCCTGACTTATCTTGCCGTTCTTAATATTCTGCTCCAAGAGCAGCGTAACACGTGCATGTCGTTGCGTAACAGTTTCATCCTCTGCTAGTCCCATCTCGTCTTGTGGAGAGGGATCAAGCATCGCAGATGCTCGCTTAAGCGCACTCGATTCACTCGTCTCAGGTGTAGCCATATTGTTAACGAGTGAAAATAAGGTGGGAGCCCGTCTCTTGCCCCGGACCGGCTCCTCTGGCATGGGGGGGGACTATTGCAGCTCGCCCACCGACCTCGCCCCTAGGTCAAGGGCACTCCAGAGCTGCAGGGTTCAACGCGCCGTTGCCAGCGCACTGGTCCCCATCGAAGGCCTCGTCGTCGACGATTTCACCCGACGCTCCTCGGCAAGTGCACCCCGCACTCCGGAGAGGCGGATGCACCCCTCGCCCTTCGCCGCCTACTAGCCCAAGTTTCCACCTGAAGGCCGAGGACCCACTCCTACTCAGGTGGTGGGTCGGTCCCCCAGTCGTTCGGCGGTCTGGGCCCATCTAACCTGGCCCAGGCGATGTCACCACCACCTGGGTTTGGCAGAACACGCCCCGGTTACCCAGGGGCGCGGCGAAGCACCCTTGCCGACTCGCGCCGTGATCCCACGCCGACAAACGAGGTCGCCGGCATGCAGAGCACCTGCTGGTCTGTGCCCTGCGAACAGAAAGGGACTGGTGTTCGGTCCCTCGACACAGCTCCCCCTGTGCCACGCACCCTTCGCTTTCGCATCGGGTTGGGTCGCAGCTCTCCCTTTTGACGCAAGGCAGAATGCCGAGCTTGACGTCTGGCACCACGGGAAGGCGGAAAGAGCTACTTGGGAAGGAGAGGCTGTAAGAGACGCTTCACTTCCCCGAGTGAGGACTGCCGCGGCACGCCCGACTGGAAAGCGATACGCCCCAGTGCGAGCCTCCGTGCCTTACGGCGCGCCGGCAACGGGCGGGCCCGCGCCGAAACGCGCCGTCAAGCGACTGACCTCACGCCAGACTCGGGACTCTGTTTGCATGTATTAGCTCTAGAATTACCACAGTTATCCAAGTAACGTGGGTACGATCTAAGGAACCATAACTGATTTAATGAGCCATTCGCGGTTTCACCTTAATGCGGCTTGTACTGAGACATGCATGGCTTAATCTTTGAGACAAGCATATGACTACTGGCAGGATCAACCAGGGAGCTGCGTCAACTAGAGCTGAGCAGCCGGCCGCCCGGGAGTGTGTCCCGGGGGCCCGCGCGAACACGCAAGCGTCCGCTCAATCATTCTGCAAACAGGAGGAGGCTGAGCTCCCCTGCACAATACACCTCGAAACCCTCTCAGGTCCCGGCGGCGCGCAGCGCCGTCCCAAGTACTTGGTCGGGTTCGAGAGAGGCGCAATCGCCCGGAGTTAGGCGAGTAGACGCTTTCGGTGCGACCACCCGTGCTCCCAACTGAGCTTGCCGCTGCCGACAGAGGCCCGGGAGCGTGCTGTCGTGGCATTGCCGGCGGGAGACAACACGCGCCACCTACGGTGACCGGCAGCTCCAACGCCAGCGCCACAGAAGGACAAAAGCCCCACTTGGGTGCCGAAGCGAACTCTCCCAGCACAGCGCACACGCCAACACATCCGCACAGCTGCGATACAAACCACCAGCGAGAACCGCTGGGGCGACCGAGCAGCAGACGGCGTCGCGGCGCCGAGCGCCGGGCGGCGGCGCATCCTCAACGCACACAGTCCTCAATCGGACCAGCACACTGCAGATGTCCACCGCGCTTCGCACCGGGCCCGCGAGGACCTACTTTGGCCGCACGGCGCCGCGCGCAGGGTGCGCCGGCGCGCAGCTGCGACGCCTGCCGCGTCCGTCGGCCGGCGCGCCTGCCACTGGCCGCCCCCACCAGCCGGCTGTAGCGCGTGCGCCCACGCACCGCGCGGCCAGCACGCCGGGAGGCGCCCCCTCACCGGCCGGGGACGGTCCCACCCAGCCACCGCCGCGTATCGCTTCACACCCAGATGCCGTTCAGTTTCGTCGGCATGGTGGGTATCGCTGGAACAACCGGTTAGTACCTCAACCTATCGTCGCCATCACCGATTCACCCCTAGCGAGAACAACCGCACCACAACGGGTTACCATTTCTTCATTTGCGTAACTTCACCAGAAAACGTAGGCGTCCATCGCCATTTGCAACTTCAACCATTATTGCATGCCTGTGTCAGGTGTCACGCCACACTACGTCTGCCCACATACACGCAACAAAATGTGCACGCCTAGACAATACGTGGAAGGTGGCCCCCGTACGTATGCGATGTCCATTGCTCGAACGACTGTCAACCGGCTTCTGTAGCATGTCGCAGATATGGAACGCGCTGCACCATGCCATCACGGTGTGTGAGGAGAGACGACTAGGTCCGAATACATCAACAGACAGCTCATGCTGATCGCCATCCACGGCGTCCGTTCCTCCCACACGTCTCTATGGCGTACCACACTGCAATCCAGCTCTCATAGGGAGACGACACGTAGCTGCGTGCACAATATTTGCACTGTATGGTCCGCCGTTTTTGGGCGCAGTCGTTGTACGGTCACACATGTGCCACGATGTATCATTCAGTACATAAGGACGAATGTGCAGTACAGATTGTGGTTCACGCGTACGACATCAGCGGACAGTTGACACAGGCCGCACCACAACGTAGCCTGCGTACGTCGCATGCGAAGGGCATTGAACATGCAAACTTGTCACCAACCACCTTGCGAAGGCAGGGGGCAAGGTGGGGACGTGGGGAGAGGTGGGGGGGGGGGGGGGGCGGCATGTACGCCCTGCTGCCATCCACATTACAGTGTACAGCAGGAGCATGTGGAAAGTCAGCAAGACTTGCAAGGTGTTTAACATGAAGCGATACACAGGGGAGCGGGCAGTGCGAGTAGCGAACTATATTGCGAGGGTTGCGGGTGGGCAACACTACACTAATTGAACGAGTCGTATAACAATTACAGAGCAGGTTTAGGCGACAACGTGGGTTACGATAGGCGACAACGTGGGTTACGTTAGGGGACAACGTGGGTTACGTTAGGGGACAACGTGGGTTACGTTAGGGGACAACGTGGGTTACGTTAGGGGACAACGTGGGTTACGTTAGGGGACAACGTGGGTTACGTTAGGGGACAACGTGGGTTACGTTAGGGGACAACGTGGGTTAGGTTAAGGCACAACATGGGTTAGGTTAAGGCACAACATGGGTTAGGTTAAGGCACAACATGGGTTAGGTTAAGGCACAACATGGGTTAGGTTAAGGCACAACATGGGTTAGGTTACGGCACAACATGGGTTAGGTTAAGGCACAACATGGGTTAGGTTAGGGGACAACATGGGTTAGGTTAGGGGACAACATGGGTTAGGTTAAGGCACAACATGGGTTAGGTTAAGGCACAACATGGGTTAGGTTAGGGGACAACATGGGTTAGGTTAGGGCACAACATGGGTTAGGTTAGGGGACAACATGGGTTAGGTTAGGGGACAACATGGGTTAGGTTAGGGGACAACATGGGTTAGGTTAGGGGACAACATGGGTTAGGTTAGGGGACAACATGGGTTAGGTTAGGGGACAACATGGGTTAGGTTAGGGGACAACATGGGTTAGGTTAGGGGACAACATGGGTTAGGTTAAGGCACAACATGGGTTAGGTTAGGGGACAACATGGGTTAGGTTAGGGGACAACATGGGTTAGGTTAGGGGACAACATGGGTTAGGTTAGGGGACAACATGGGTTAGGTTAAGGCACAACATGGGTTAGGTTAGGGCACAACATGGGTTAGGTTAGGGCACAACATGGGTTAGGTTAGGGCACAACATGGGTTAGGTTAGGGGACAACATGGGTTAGGTTAGGGGACAACATGGGTTAGGTTAGGGGACAACATGGGTTAGGTTAGGGGACAACATGGGTTAGGTTAGGGGACAACATGGGTTAGGTTAGGGGACAACATGGGTTAGGTTAGGGGACAACATGGGTTAGGTTAGGGGACAACATGGGTTAGGTTAGGGGACAACATGGGTTAGGTTAAGGCACAACATGGGTTAGGTTAAGGCACAACATGGGTTAGGTTAGGGGACAACATGGGTTAGGTTAGGGGACAACATGGGTTAGGTTAGGGGACAACATGGGTTAGGTTAAGGCACAACATGGGTTAGGTTAGGGGACAACATGGGTTAGGTTAAGGCACAACATGGGTTAGGTTAGGGGACAACATGGGTTAGGTTAGGGGACAACATGGGTTAGGTTAAGGCACAACATGGGTTAGGTTAAGGCACAACATGGGTTAGGTTAAGGCACAACATGGGTTAGGTTAGGGGACAACATGGGTTAGGTTAGGGGACAACTTGGGTTAGGTTAGGGGACAACATGGGTTAGGTTAAGGCACAACATGGGTTAGGTTAAGGCACAACATGGGTTAGGTTAGGGGACAACATGGGTTAGGTTAGGGGACAACATGGGTTAGGTTAGGGGACAACATGGGTTAGGTTAAGGCACAACATGGGTTAGGTTAGGGGACAACATGGGTTAGGTTAAGGCACAACATGGGTTAGGTTAGGGGACAACATGGGTTAGGTTAGGGGACAACATGGGTTAGGTTAAGGCACAACATGGGTTAGGTTAAGGCACAACATGGGTTAGGTTAAGGGACAACATGGGTTAGGTTAGGGGACAACTTGGGTTAGGTTAGGGGACAACATGGGTTAGGTTAAGGCACAACATGGGTTAGGTTAAGGCACAACATGGGTTAGGTTAAGGTACAACATGGGTTAGGTTAAGGTACAACATGGGTTAGGTTAGGTTACACGTTGTTGTAAGGAAAGGTGTGGGGGGGGGGGGGGGGGGCGGGGCGGCAGGTTCGTTGATAGTGATTATAGTAAGTGAATGCTTGTGACATGATGAGATTTGTCACGTCAGGATGCACCTTTGGCTTATTAGAGGCGGCGCTCCAATTCTATGCTTGTGTCAGACCTGTGTCTTTGACTCATGTCATTGTTTGTGCGCTGTGACAGGAGGTACTATTGTGATGTTGGGTGCACCGTTGTATAGGACATGTGTGGGTGTTGGTGCCTTATCTGCGCAATGGTGGATGTCGAAAGGGTGGGATATTCTATTTTCCGCATGGACCTCCTGGTCTGGTTGTGATAGTGTGGATTGTGTAATGTGGCGGAGAGGATGCACTGGATGTTGTTCCATGCTGGTGCTTACATATTGTATGTGCGCCTGTTAGAAGCAGAGAGTGGTGCGTGATCAGAGTGTCTGGCTGACGTGTGGTTCCCATTGTGGGCAGACTCTTTCAGCATGTATACGGACAGTTGTATATATTTTCTGTAGTTTGATGGCTCTGCATTGATTACTAATCAGCGCCGTGTGTACGGGTAATCTGGTTCCAGTCCACAAT
>NW_025726940.1:5000-7500 GCF_021461385.2 Schistocerca piceifrons | reverse complement strand
GGAAGAGATTCATCACTTTCACCAGGACTTCGTGCGGCAGGCGCCGCAACTCCGCTGGGGTAAGGCCGTCCGGCCCGGCTGCTGATCCCCTGGGCGGCAACGCGGCGGCGACCTCCTCATGTGTGACCGGCCCCCATATGCACTCGAGAGCGACAGGCTCTGAGTGCGGGAGGAGGCGGTCACGAATGAAGCCCGCGGTGGAGATGGGCTTCTTGGTGAAGAGGTCCGCCCAGAAGTCCAGCAGACCAGGGATGGCAGGTGGCGGCTGGAGCAGGGTGCCATCCAAAAGGCCGCGCACGCAACGTGCACGCGACCGTCGGAAGGCATCCTGCGTTCTCGCGTACTCCCAGCGGCGCCGCTTGCGCTTCTGCGTCGGCGGCGCAGCAGGCGGCCGCTTCGATGGTTGGCGCGGCCGCTGTGTCCTGGTGATCGATCTCTCCCCTCTGGACCCGACCGACGCAAGGGCATCCGGGAGCATGCCCAGGATGACATCGGGCGGCGTGCCCCGCCCCAGACCTATGACACGATCCAGGGCAGAGAAACGCTGGGCGGAAGCGGGTAGCCCCGCCAGATGCTCCCAGATGGCGGCGTCAGTCGGCCCCTCCGGCGGCGGCCCGGTGGTGTCGGCCGCGAAGTCCTCGGCTGCGTCGACGGGCGGCGCAGCGGCCTCGCCCGCGTCAGACAGCGGGCTCGCTGCTCCCCGGCGGGACGCCGGCTCTTCCCCCCGACCGATCTCAAGCGCCTCCATGAATTGGCGGACAAGCTGCTTGTGGGCAGCTTGCCGCCGTCGGCACTTGATTGCCTCAAGCGTTCGGTCGGGGAACATCCTGATGAGTTCTTGATTTACAAAGAAGAACCGGGCGTCCCTCTCGAGGAACAGTTCGGCCTCTGCCTTGGCGAGCGACAGGACTTCTTCCTCCGTCCACCTCGCGCGATGCCTCTCCGTGACGATCTCCGCGTTGGCGGCCGCAAGGTGTTGGCGGCGGCGATGGACCCCGAGACCGTTCTTGGTGGTGAAGCTGCGGTGGCACTCACTACAGGTGTATTCAGCTGCAAAAGTTACAAGATTTTCGGCACGGCCGGTTGGCCGGCTAGGTGCTGGGGGAGTTGGGGTGGCACCTTCAGCGGAAGGGCCACCACTTATTCTCTGATTACTGCCCCCAACTAAACAAAGGGATAGTGCGAGGGGGGGCTGGTAACCCCCCCAAGCCCCTGGTGCGGTCTTCCACTCTGCGAAAATCAGCGGGCCCACGAGAAGGGGAGAAGACCGCAGGAGAGGAGAGGCTAAGAGGGCTAGGCCCATGTATTGCGCATCACTCTCCCTGTAACTATAACCCAAGGAAGGCACCTCGCAGCAGCAGCACGACTACATCAAGACCGCACTTCGAAAAGCCAAGTCCGGATGCAGCCACACCGCCGCCACTTGGCCACCTTAAGAGAGTCATAGTTACTCCCGCCGTTTACCCGCGCTTGCTTGAATTTCTTCACGTTGACATTCAGAGCACTGGGCAGAAATCACATTGCGTCAACACCCGCTAGGGCCATCGCAATGCTTTGTTTTAATTAGACAGTCGGATTCCCCCAGTCCGTGCCAGTTCTGAGTTGATCGTTGAATGGCGGCCGAAGAGAATCCGCGCACCCGCGCGCCCCCGGAGGAGCACGCTAAGGCGGACGCGGCCTCGCAGCAAGGAAGATCCGTGGGAGGCCAAGGCACGGGACCGAGCTCGGATCCTGCACGCAGGTTGAAGCACCGGGGCGCGAACGCCGCGCAGGCGCGCGCATCCTGCACCGCCGGCCAGCACGAGGCCGACCAACGGCGAGAGCAGACCACGCCCGCGCTAAACGCCCGCACTTACCGGCACCCCTACGGCACTCACCTCGCCCAGGCCCGGCACGTTAGCGCTGACCCACTTCCCGACCAAGCCCGACACGCCCCGATCCTCAGAGCCAATCCTTATCCCGAAGTTACGGATCCAATTTGCCGACTTCCCTTACCTACATTATTCTATCGACTAGAGGCTCTTCACCTTGGAGACCTGCTGCGGATATGGGTACGAACCGGCGCGACACCTCCACGTGGCCCTCTCCCGGATTTTCAAGGTCCGAGGGGAAGATCGGGACACCGCCGCAACTGCGGTGCTCTTCGCGTTCCAAACCCTATCTCCCTGCTAGAGGATTCCAGGGAACTCGAACGCTCATGCAGAAAAGAAAACTCTTCCCCGATCTCCCGACGGCGTCTCCGGGTCCTTTTGGGTTACCCCGACGAGCATCTCTAAAAGAGGGGCCCGACTTGTATCGGTTCCGCTGCCGGGTTCCGGAATAGGAACCGGATTCCCTTTCGCCCAACGGGGGCCAGCACAAAGCGCATCATGCTATGACGGCCCCCATCAACATCGGATTTCTCCTAGGGCTTAGGATCGACTGACTCGTGTGCAACGGCTGTTCACACGAAACCCTTCTCCGCGTCAGCCCTCCAGGGCCTCGCTGGAGTATTTGCTAC